>NC_057809.1:574501053-574770015 GCF_018294505.1 Triticum aestivum | reverse complement strand
CGCGCTTGCTCGCCGCCGCCGCCCTTTGTGCGTGCGCCGCCGCCCGGCCTACTCAACGCCGCCTCCGCCGCTGCCCCTCGTCACCGGAGTCCGCGCCGACCTCGCTCGAGCCCGTCCCGCGCCGGATCCCGTCGGGTGGACGAGATCCACCCGCTCCACCAACCAAACACGCCTCGTCTCGCGCCGGATCCGTCCATCCCGCACAACATCATCCAGTTTCCCGGAGGTTGATTTTTTTTCTCTAAGTCCCCAGATCTGTGTTATTTTCAGGCCATGTTCATCGCATCATAACTCCTCATCCGTAGATACGTTTTGCATGCATGATATATCAAAATGTTCATTTGGATGTGCTCTTAATTTTGTTCCATTGCACCATGCTTGTTTGAGTCCATCTTGATGCCCAAATGTCTGATGCAAGAGTGCTATAAAATGTTAGTTCCTGTTACTTAGCAGATCTTGAGCATTTGTCATTTTTGCCATGATTATTGTGTGCTGCATATAGTCATCAGCTCTACATGTGTTTTGGGCTATGCCATGCCATCTTTACAGGGATGTATGCCATGTATTTTTTTGATCATTTTGGTGACTAGCACATGCATGCAAAGTAGCTCTCATGATGTTGCTTATTTCAGGGACTTGGAATTTCACTAAGTCATTTCCCTACTGTTATTTTTATGCTATGTGTTCATGTTGCTACAGAGAGATCCATGCTTCTTTTGAGTATGTTAAGTAAGGATGATTTTGACATATGGTTATGCTCTATCCATCCATGTCCCTGTTTGCATTTATGGAGTGCCCTAGCATGACTCAATCTTGCTCTACTTTTGCTATAAAATGTTCCTGGCAGATTGTTTACGTGTTAATCAATTTTGCCAAGGTTGTTGTAGTTGATACATGCATGCTATGAGATTGTTCTTGCCATGTTTAGCTTCCTGATCATGTATTCTTGCTGATAGTATGCTTAGCTTGTCATGCAATGCCTTGTGTTGAGTGCATCGAGCTCGCAAACATGCCTTCATAATTCTGTTTATGCCATGCCCAGTTTTCTGCTAAGTCTGAATCTGTTAGCGAAACTTGCTATGTTTACATGGGTGCCATCATATCTTCTGATCCTTTTTGGCTTATGGTCAGTAAGGGACTTTTCTTATATGCTTTGAGTAGATTCATGCCATCCCTTGTATTGCTATGTTCTGTTCCTGTAGCATGTTGTTATCTTGCTCTAAACATTGCTTCCTGATGTTAAATCCTAACATGTTAGTATTTTCACTAAGTCTGTGATGCTGATATCTTTTGCCCTTTTGCCATGCTTGCTCTTGTGTGTTTTAGCCGTAGCTCAGTGTTCATCTTTTGTCAAGCATCTTGAGTAGATCACTGCCATGTGCTTTGTTGCTATGTTGGAATGCAGTAGCTTGGTTTCTTGTTGCATTCTAGATAGCATCGTGCTGTTAATCGCACAATGGTGCCATTATTGTTTTGCTTGCCATTTGCAAACCGTGCATCCATTTCCGGTGATCTTTATATCGATTTTGACCGAAATCAACTCATCTTTCCAGCGGCACTCTTGGTTTGCCAAGTTGAGGCCTGGTTCAATCTTTCCTTTTCGGAGCACGCATATGCATTGCATATCACATCCAGCATATGATGCCATGTTTTGCATCATGTTGCTTGCGCATTGCATCGTGGTTGATTGCTGTTTCCTTTGCTTGTGCTCTTGCTTTGGGTAGAGCCGGGAGACGAGTACGTGATTGAGGAACCCGTTGAGTATGCTTACGAGGATAAAGCTCTCGTCAACTCGGAGAACTTTGCAGGCAAGATGACCATACCCTCGAAATCACTTCTATCTTTGCTTGCTAGTTGCTCCCTCTATTGCTATGTCGCGATACCTACCACTTGCTTTATCACGCCTCCCATATTGCCATGTCAAGCCTCTAACCCACTTTTCCTAGCAAACCGTTGTTTGGCTATGTTACCGCTTTGCTCAGCCCCTCTTATAGCGTTGCTAGTTGCAGGTGAAGATTGAAGTTTGTTCCATGTTGGAACATGGTTATTGTTGGGATATCACAATATCTCTTATTTAATTAATGTATCTATATACTTGGTAAAGGGTGGAAGGCTCGGCCTTATGCCTGGTGTTTTGTTCCACTCTTGTCGCCCTAGTTTCCATCATACCGGTGTTATGTTCCTTGTTTTTGCGTTCCTTACGCGGTTGGGTTATAATGGGAACCCCTTGATAGTTCGCTTTGAATAAAACTCCTCCAGCAAGGCCCAACCTTGGTTTTACCATTTGCCACCTAAGCCTTTTTCCCTTGGGTTCTGCAGACTCAAGGGTCATCTTTATTTTAAACCCCTGGGCCAGTGCTCCTCTGAGTGTTGGTCCAACCTGTCAGCCGCCGGTGGCCACCAGGGGCAACTCTGGGCTGGCCTACCGTAAGTTTGGACAATCCGGTGTGCCCTGAGAACGAGATATGTGCAGCTCCTATCAGGATTTGTCGGCACATTCGGGTGGCTTTGTTGGTCTTGTTTTACCATTGTCGAAATGTCTTGTAACCGGGATTCCGAGTCTGGTCGGGTCTTCCTGGGAGAAGGAATATCCTTTGTTGACTGTGAGAGCTTGTAATGGGCTAAGTTGGGACACCCTTGCAGGGTTTTGAACTTTCGAAAGCCGTGCCCACGGTTATGGGCAGATGGGAATTTGTTAATATCCGGTTGTAAAAAACCTGACACTTAACTTAATTTAAAATGAATCAACCGCGTGTGTAGCCGTGATGGTCTCTTCTCGGCGGGGTCCGGGAAGTGACACGGCTTTGGAGTTATGTTTGAACGTAAGTAGTTCCAGGATCACTTCTTGATCATTTCTAGTTCACGACCGTGCTTTGCTTCTCTTCTCGCTCTCATTTGCGTAAGTTAGCCACCATATATGCTTAGTGCTTGCTGCTGCTCCACCTCACTACCCTTTCCTACCCAAAGCTTAAATAGTCTTGATCTCGCGGGTGTGAGATTGCCGAGTCCTCATGACTCACAGATTACTTCCAAACAGTTTTAAGTGCCGATGATACCAGTATAGGTGATGCAACTGAGCTCAAGTGGGAGCTCGATGAAGATCGTGTTCGTTGTGTTGTTTCCTTTCCTTTCGATCAGTAGTGGAGCCCAGTTGGGGCAATCGGGGATCTAGCAATTGGGCTTGTCTTTTCTTTATGTTGGTTCCGTAGTCGGACCTTGATTGTATTCTGGATGATGTAATGCTATATTTATGTATTGTGTGAAGTGGCGATTGTGAGCCAACTCTTTATCCCTTTCTTATTCAGTACATGGGATGTGTAAAGATTACCCCTCTTCCGACATGCCTACTATGCGGCTATGCCTCGAAGTCGTGCTCCGACACGTGGGAGATATAGCCGCATCATGGGTGTTTCATTGTCGGAGAGATATCTCTAGGCCCACTCGGTAATACACATCACTTAAGCCTTGCAAGCATTGCAACTAATGACTTAGTTGCGGGATGATGTATTACGGAACGAGTAAAGATACTTGCCGGTAACGAGATTGAACAAGGTATTGAGATACCGATGATCGAATCTCGGGCAAGTAACATACCGATGACAAAGGGAACAACGTATGTTGTTATGCGGTTTGACCTAATATGAGCATCCAGGTTCCGCTATTGGTAAAGATCTTCGTAGAATATGTAAGAGCTAATATGAGCATCCAAGTTCCGCTATTGGTTATTGGCCGGAGACGTGTCTCGGTCATGTCTACATAGTTCTCGAACCCGTAGGGTCTGCACGCTTAAAGTTTCGGTGACGATTGTATTATGAGTTTATGTGATTTGATGTACCGAAGGTAGTTCGTAGAGTCCCGGATGAGATCGGGGACATGACGAGGAGTCTCGAAATGGTCGAGACGTAAAGATCGATATATTGGACGACTATATTCGGACATTGGAAAGGTTCCGAGTGATTCGGGTATTTTTGGAGTACCGGGGAGTTACGGGAATTCACCGGGAGAAGTATTGGGCCTTATTGGGCCATACGGGAATAGAGGAGAGAGGCCAAAATAAAGGAGGCGCGCGCCCCCCCTCTGGTCCGAATTGGACAAGGGGTGCAGCCCCCTTTTCCTTCTCCCTCTTCTCCCTCTTTCCTTCTCTCCCTCCGGAAAGGAAAGGGGAATCCTACTAGGACTTGGGAGTCCTAGTAGGACTCCCCACACTTGGGGCGCCTCCTCTAGGGCCGGCCTCTCCCTCCCTCCTTTATATACGGGGGCAAGGGGGCACCTCTAGACACACAAGTTGATCTGTTGATCTCTCCCAGCCGTGTGCGGTGCCCCCCTCCGCCATAATCCACCTCGATCATATCGTAGCGGTGCTTAGGCGAATCCTTGCGGTGGTAGCATCATCATCACCGTCATCACGCCATTGTGCTGACGGAACTCTCCCTTGAAGCTCTGCTGGATCGAAGTTCGTGGGACGTCATCGAGCTGAACGTGTGCTGAACTCGGAGGTGCCGTACGTTCGGTACTTGATCGGTCGGATCGTGAAGACGTACGACTACATCAACCGTGTTGTGCTAACACTTCCGCTTTCGGTCTACGAGGGTACGTGGACAACACTCTCCCTCTCGTTGCTATGCATCACCATGATCTTGTGTGTGCGTAGCAATTTTTTTGAAATTACTACGTTCCCCAACAGTGCCGAGACACCACGTGATGATCGGGTGTGATAAGCTCTACGTTCACATACAATGCGTGCAAGCCAGTTTTGCACACGCGGAATACTCGGGTTAAACTTGACGAGCCTAACATATGCAGATATGGCCTCAGAACACTGGAGACCGAAAGGTCGAGCGTGAAGCTTATAGTAGATATGATCAACATAGTGATGTTCACCATTGAAAACTACTCCATCTCATGTGATGATCGGACATGGTTTAGTTGATTTGGATCACGTGATCATTTAGATGACTAGAGGGATGTCTATCTAATTGGGAGTTCTTAAGTAATACGATTAATTGAACTTTAATTTATCATGAACTTAGTTCTGATAGTATTTGCATATCTATGTTGTAGATCAATAGCTTGCGATGTAGCTCCCCGTTTATTTTTTGATATGTTCCTAGAGAAAAATAAGTTGAAAGATGATAGTAGCAATGATGCGGACTAGGTCGATGATCTGAGGATTATCCTCATTGCTGCACAGAAGAATTATTTCCATGATGCACCTCTAGGTGATAGGCCTATTGCAGGAGCAGATGCACACGTTATGAACATTTAACAAAGCTCAGTATGATGACTACTTAATAGTTTAGTGCACCATGCTTTACGGCTTAGAACCGGGACTTCAAAAACGTTTTGTATGCCACGGAATATATAAGATGTTCTGAGAGTTGAAATTGGTATTTCATACTCATGCCTATGTCGAGAGGTTGCAGACCACTGACAGTACTTTGCCTACAAGGTGGAGGAGAATAGCTCAACCATTGAGCATGTGCTCAGATTGTCTGGGTACTACAATTGCGTGAATCAAGTGTGATTTAATCTTCCAGATAAGATAGTAGTTGATAAAGTTCTCTAGTCACTATCACCAAGTTACTAGAACTTAGTGATGAACTATAATATGCAAGGGATGACGAAAGTAATTCCCAAGCTCTTCGTGATGCTGAAATCGGTGAAGGTAAAAATCAAGAAATAGCATCAAGTGTTGATGGTTAACAAGACCACTAGTTTCAAGAAAAGAGCAAAGGGAAGGAAAGAGGAACTTTAAAGAAGAAAGGCAAGCAAGTTGCCACTCCCATGAAGAAGCTCAAAGCTAGACCCAAGCCTAGAACTGAGTGCTTCTACTGCAAAGGAAATGGTCACTGGAAGTGGAACTGCCCTAGATACTTGGCAGATAAGAAGGATGGCAAAGTGAACAAAAGTATATATTTGATATACATGTTATTGATGTGTACTTTACTAGTGTTTATAACAACACCTCAGTATTTGATACTGGTTCAGTTACTAAGAGTAGTAACTCGAAACAGGAGTTGCAAAATAAACATAGACTAGTTAAGGGCGAGGTGATGGTGTGAGTTGGAAGTAATTCCAAGGTTGCTAAGATCACCATCGCACACTCCCTTTACCTTCGGGATTAGTGTTGAACCTAAAATAAATGTTACTTGGTGTTTGCATAAAACATAATATGATTGGATCATGTTTATTGCAATACGGTTATTCATTTAAGTCAAGGATAATTGTTATTCTGTTTACATGAATAAAACCTTCTGAGGTCATACACCCAAGGTGAATGGTTTATTGAATCTCGATCGTAGTAATACACATATTCATAATATTGAAGCCGAAATATGCAAAGTTAATAATGATAGTGCAACTTATATGTGGCACTGCCGTTTAGGTCATATTGGTGTAAAGCGCATGAAGAAACACCATGCTGATGGGGTTTTGGAATCACTTGATTATGAATCATTTGATGCTTGCGAACCATGCCTCGTGGGCAAGATGACTAAAACTCCGTTCTCCGGAACAATGGAGCAAGCAACTGACTTATTGAAAATAATACATACTGATGTATGCAATCCGATGAGTGTTGAGGCTCGCGGCGGGTATCGTTATTTTCTGATCTTCACAGCTGATTTGAGCAGATATAGGTATATCTACTTGATGAAACAGAAGTCTGAAACATTTGAAAAGTTCAAATAATTTCAGAGTGAAGTGGAAAATCATTGTAACAAGAAAATAAAGTTTCTGCGATCTGATCGTGGAGGAGAATATTTGAGTTACGAGTTTGGTCTTCATTTGAAACAATGTGAAATAGTTTCGCAACTCACGCCACCTGGAACACCACGCGTAATGGTGTGTACGAACGTCATAACCGTACTTTATTAGATATGGTGCAATCTATGATGTCTCTTACCGATTTATCACTATCGTTTTGGGGTTATGCATTAGAGACAGCTGCATTCACGTTAAATAGGGCACCATCTAAATCCGTCGAGACGACACCATATGAACTGTGGTTTAGCAAGAAACCTAAGATGTCGTTTCTTAAAGTTTGGGGCTATGATGCTTATGTGAAAAAGTTTCAACCTGATAAGCTCGAACCCAAATCACATAAATGCATCTTCATAGGATACCCAAAGGAAAATGTTGGGTACACCTTCTATTACATATCCGAAGGCAAGATATTCGTTACTAAGATTGGATCCTTTCTAGAGAAGAAGTTTCTCTCGAAAGAAGTGATTGGGAGGAATGTAAAACTTGATGAGGTAATTGTACCTTCTCCCAAATTGGAAAGTAGTTCATCACAGAAATCAGTTCTAGTGATTTCTACCCAATTAGTGAAGGAGTTAATGATGATGATCATGAAACTTCAGATCAAGTTACTACCGAACCTCGTAGGTCAACCAGAATATGTTCCGCACCAAAGTGGTACGGTAATCCTGTTCTGGAGGTCATGTTGCTTGACCATGACGAACCTAGAAACTATGAGGAAGAGATGATGAGCCCAGATTCCGTGAAATGGCTTGAAGCCATGAAATCTGAGATGAGATCCATGTATTAGAACAAAGTATGGACTTTCATTGACTTGCCTGTTGATCGGTGATCCATTAAGAATAAATGGATTTTCAAGAGGAAGACAGACACTGATAGTAGTGTTACTATCTACAAAGCTCGAATTGTCGCAAAAGGTTTTCGACAAGTTCAAGATGTTGATTACGATGAGATTTTCTCACTCGTAGCGATGCTTAAGTCTGTCCGAATCATGTTAGCAATTGCCACATTTTATTAAATCTGGCAAATGGATGTCAAAACTGCATTCCATAATGGATTTCTTAAAGAAGAGTTGTATATGATGCAACCAGAAGGTTTTGTTGATCCTAAAGGTGCTAAATGTGAGCAAGCTCCAACGATCCATTGATACTTCTCCAACGTATCTATAATTTTTTATTGCTCCATGCTATATTATCTACTGTTTTGGACTATATTGGGCTTTATTATCCACTTTTATATTATTCTTGGGACTAACCTATTAACCGGAGGCCCAGCCCAGATTTGTTGTTTTTGCCTGTTTTAGGGTTTCAAAGAAAAGGAATATCAAACGGAGTCCAAACGGAATGAAACCTTCGGCAACGTGATTTTCTCAACGAACAAGACCCGGGAGACTTGGACCCTACGTCAAGAAAGAAAAGAGGAGGCCACGAGGTAGGGGAGCGCGCCCACACCCACCAGGTGCGCCCTCCACCCTCGTGGGCCCCCTGTTGCTCCACCGATGTACTCCTTCCTCCTATATATATCCACGTACCCCAAACAATCAGAACAGGAGCCAAAAACCTAATTCCACCGCCGTAACTTTCTGTATCCACGAGATCCCATCTTGGGGCCTGTTCCGGAGCTCTGCCGGAGGGGGCATCGATCACAGAGGGCTTATACATCAACACCATAGCCCCTCCGATGAAGTGTGAGTAGTTTACCTCAGACCTACAGGTCCATAGTTAGTAGCTAGATGGCTTCTTCTCTCTTTTTGGATCTCAATACAATGTTCTCCCCCTCTCTTGTGGAGATCTATTCGATGTAATCTTCTTTTTGCGGTGTGTTTGTTGAGACCGATGAATTGTGGGTTTATGATCAAGTATATCTATGAATAATATTTGAATCTTCTCTGAATTCTTTTATGTATGATTGGTTATCTTTGCAAGTCTCTTTGAATTATCAGTTTGGTTTGGCCTACTAGATTGATCTTTCTTGCAATAGGAGAAGTGCTTAGCTTTGGGTTCAATCTTGCGGTGTCCTTTCCCGGTGACAGTAAGGGCAGCAAGGCACGTATTGTATTGTTGCCATCGAGGATAACAAGATGTGGTTTTCTTCATATTGCATGAGTCTATCCCTCTACATCATGTCATCTTGCTTAAGGCATTACTCTGTTTTTAACTTAATACTCTAGATGGATGCTGGATAGCGGTCGATGAGTGGAGTAATAGTAGTAGATGCAGGTAGGAGTCAGTCTACTTGTCTCGGACGTGATGCCTATATACATGAGAATACCTAGATATTCTCATGACTATGCTCAATTCTGTCAATTTCTCAACAGTAATTTGTTCACCCACCGTAGAATACTTATGCTCTTGAGAGAAGCCACTAGTGAAACATATGGCCCCCGGGTCTATCTTTATCATATTGATCTCCTACTACTTAGTTATTTCCTTTGCTATTTACTTTGCCTTTATTTGCCTTTGCATCTTTTATCATAAAAATACCAAAAATATTATCTTATCATATCTATCAGATCTCACTCTCGTAAGCGGCCCTATAGGGATTGACAACCCCTATTTGCGTTGGTTTCGAGGATTTATTTGTTTTGTGCAAGTGTGAGGGACTCGCGTGTAGCCTCCTACTGGATTGATACCTTGGTTCTCAAAAACTAAGGGAAATACTTACGCTACTTTGCTGCATCATCCCTTCCTCTTCGGGGAAAACCAACGCAGTGCTCAAGAGGTAGCCAGAAGGATTTCTGGCGCCGTTGCCGGTATGTCTATGCAAAAGTCAACATACCAAGTACCCATCACATACCCTTATCTCCCGCATTACCTTATTTCCATTTGCATCTCGTTTTCCTCTACCCCACTTCACCCTTGCCGTTTTATTCGCCCTCTCTCTCTCTATCCTCCCTCTCTATTTGCCTCCTTTTGCCCGCTTGCTTTTTGTTTGCTTGTGTGTTAGTTTTCTTGCTTGTCACGATGGCTCAAGATAATACTAAATTGTGTGACTTCACCAATACCAACAACAATGATTTTATTATATTAGCACTACGATTGCTCCTCTTACCGATGCTAAATCTTGTGAAATTCATACTGCTTTGCTGAATCTTGTCATGAAAGATCCGTTTTCCGGCCTTCCTAGTGAAGATGCTGCTACCCATCTTAATAGCTTCGTTGATTTGTGTGACATGCAAAAGAAGAATGATGTGGATAATGATATTGTTAAATTGAAGCTATTTCCTTTTTCGCTTAGAGATCGTGCTAAAGCTTGGTTTTCGTCTTTGACTAAAAATAGTATTGATTCATGGAACAAGTGCAAAGATGCTTCTATCTCTAAGTATTTTCCTCCTGCTAAGATCATCTCTCTTAGAAACGATATTATGAATATTAAGCAACTTGATCATGAACATGTTGCACAAGCTTGGGAGAGAATGAAATTAATGATACGTAATTGCCCTACTCATGGTTTAAATTTGTGGATGATTATACAAAATTTTTATGCTGGATTGAATTTTGCTTCTAGAAATCTTTTAGATTCGTCCGCAGGAGGCACTTTTATGGAAATCACTTTAGGATAAGCTACTAAACTCGTAGATAATATTATGGTTAATTATTCTCAACGGCACACTGAAAGATCTACTAATAAAAAGGTGCATGCGATAGAAGAAATTAATGTTTTGAGTGGAAAGATGGATGAACTTATGAAATTATTTGCTAATAAGAGTGTTTCTTCTTATCCTAATGATATGCCCTTGTCTACTTTGATTGAGAATAATAATGAATCTATGGATGTGAATTTTGTTGGTAGGAACAATTTTGGTAACAACGCTTATAGAGGAAATTTCAATCCTAGGCCTTACCCTAGTAATACCTCTAATAATCATGGTGATTCCTACAACAATTCTTATGGAAATTATAATAATATTCCCTCTGATTTTGAATCTAATATTAAAGAATTTATTACTTTGCAACAGAATTTTAATTCTATGATTGAAGAAAAATTGCTTAAGATTGATGATTTGGCTAGGAACATTGATAGAATTTCTCTTGATGTTGATTCTTTGAAACTTAGATCTATTCCACCTAAGCATAATATCAATGATTCTCTCAAAGCCATGGGAATTTCCATTGATGAGTGCAAAGAAAGAACCGCTAGGATGCATGCTAAGAAAGATGCCTTTATAAGAGCGTGTTCTTCTAGTTCCTATGAAAATAAAGATGAAGATCTAAAATTTATTGATGTGTCCCCTATTAAATCTTTGTTTTGCAATATGAATCTTGATAATGATGGGACTGAATATGATCCACCTTTACCTAGAAGGCGTTCCAAGAATTCGGAATTTGTTGATCCTGATGCTAAATTTGATAAAAGTGGGATTGAAGAAATTAAAACCCTAGATGTTGCTAAACCCACTATTATGAATTTCAAGGAATTTAACTATGAAAATTGCTCTTTGATTGATTGTATTTCCTTGTTGCAATCTTTGCTAAATTCTCCTCATGCTTATAGTCAAAATAAAGCGTTTACTAAACATATCGTTGATGCCTTGATGCAATCTTATGAAGAAAAACTTGAATTGGAAGTTTATATCCCTAGAAAAGTTTATGATGAGTGGGAACCAACTATTAAAATTAAAATTAAAGATCATGAATGCTATGCTTTATGTGATTTGGGTGCTAGTGTTTCCACGATTCCAAAGACTTCGTGTGATTTGTTAGGTTTCCGTGATTTTGATGATTGCTCTCTAAACTTGCACCTTGCGGATTCCACTATTAAGAAACCTATGGGAAGAATTAATGACGTTCTTATTGTTGCAAATAGGAATTATGTGCCTGTAGATTTTATTATTCTTGACATAGATTGCAATCCTTCATGTCCTATTATTCTTGGTAGACCTTTCCTTAGAACGATTGGTGCAATTATCGATATGAACGAAAGAAATATTAGATTCCAATTTCCATTAAGGAAAGGCATGGAACACTTTCCTAGAAAGAAGATTAAATTACCTTATGAATCTATTATGAGATCCACTTATGGATTGCCTACCAAAGATAGCAATACCTAGATCTATTCTTGCTTGTTATGCCTAGCTAGGGGCGTTAAACAATAGCGCTTGTTGGGAGGCAACCCAATTTTATTTTTATTCCTTGCTTTTTTCTCCTGTTTAGTAATAAATAATTTATCTAGACTCTGTTTTGGTTGTGTTTTTTGTGTTTAATTAGTGTTTGTGCCAAGTAGAACCATTGGGAAGACTTGGGGAAAGTCTTGTTGAACTTGCTGTAAAAAACAGAAACTTTAGCGCTCACGAGAACTGCTGTAATTTTTATTTGGAAAGCTCTATTTACTTAATTATTTTTTCAGATGGTTAATAGATAAATTCCCCACGTCCAGTAATTTATTTTAGAATTTGTGGGGTTCCAGATCTTGCGCTAGCTACAGATTACTACAGACTGTTCTGTTTTCGACAAATTCTGTTTTTCGTGTGTTGTTTGCTTATTTTGATGAATCTATGGCTAGTAAAATAGTTTATAAACCATAGTGAAGTTGGAATACAGTAGGTATAACACCAATATAAATAAATAATGAGTTCATTACAGTACCTTGAAGTGATCTTTTATTTTCTTTCGCTAACGGAGCTCACGAGATTTTCTACTTTAAGTTTTGTGTTGTGAAGTTTTCAAGTTTTCGGTAAAGATTTGATGGATTATGGAACAAGGAGTGGCAAGAGCCTAAGCTTGGGGATGCCCCATAAGGAATCCCCTCTTTCGTCTACTTCTATCGGTAACTTTACTTGGAGCTATATTTTTAGTCGCCACATGATATGTGTTTTGCTTGGAGCGTCTTGTATGATTTGAGTCTTTGCTTGTTAGTTTACCACAATCATCCTTGCTGTACACACCTTTTGATAGAGCCATACTTGATTTGGAATTTGTTAGAATACTCTATGTGCTTCGCTTATATCTTTTGAGTGATATAGTTTTGCTCTAGTACTTCACTTATATCTTTTAGAGCACGGTGGTGGATTTGTTTTATAGAAACTATTGATCTCTCATGCTTCACTTAGATTATTTTGAGAGTCTTAATAGCATGGTAATTTTCTTAAAATCCTAATATGCTAGGTATTCAAGATTAGTAAAAATTTCTTAAGAGTGTTTTGAATACTAAGAGAAGTTTGATGCTTGATGATTGTTTTGAGATATGGAGGTAATAATATCAAAGTCGTCCTAATTGAGTAGTCGTGAAATTGAGAAGTGCTTGTGTTGAAGTTTGCAAGTCCCGTAGCATGCACGTATGGTAAACTTTATGCAACAAATTTGAAACATGAGGTGTTATTTGATTGTCTTCCTTATGAGTGGCGGTCGGGGACGAGCGATGGTCTTTTCCTACCAATCTATCCCCCTAGGAGCATGCGCGTAGTACCAAGGTTTTTGATGACTTGTATATTTTTGCAATAAGTATGTGAGTTCTTTATGACTAATGTTGAGTCCATGGATTATACGCACTCTCACCCTTCCATCCTTGCTAGCCTCTTCGGCACCGTGCATTGCCCTTTCTCACATTGAGAGTTGGCGCAAACTTCGCCGGTGCATCCAAACCTGTGATATGATACGCTCTTTCACACATAAACCCCCTTATATCTTCCTCAAAACAGCCACCATACCTACCTATTATGGCATTTCCATAGCCATTCCGAGATATATTGCCATGCAACTTTCCACCATTCCGTTCATCATGACACATTCATCATTGTCATATTGCTTAGCATGATCATGTAGTTGACATAGTATTTGTGGGAAAGCCACCGTTCATAATTCTTTCATACATGTCACTCTTGGTCGATTGAATATCCCGGTACACTGCCGGAGGCATTCATATAGAGTCATACTTTGCTCTAGTATCGAGTTGTAATCATTGAGTTGTAAATAAATAGAAGCGTGATGATCATCATTTTCTAGAGCATTGTCCCAAGTGAGGAATATATATATATATATATATATATAAAGAGAGAAGGGACAATGTTACTATCCTTTGCCACACTTGTGCTTCAAAGTAGCACCATAATCTTCATGTTAGAGAGTCTCTTGGTTTGTCACTTTCATATACTAGTGGGAATTTTCATTATAGAACTTGGCTTGTATATTCCAACAATGGGCCTCCTCAAGTGCCCTAGGTCTTCGTGAGCAAGCAAGTTGGATGCACACCCACTAGTTTCTTTTGTTGAGTTTTCATACATTTATAGCTCTAGTGCATCCGTTGCATGGCAATCCCTACTCCTTGCATTAACATCAATCGGTGGGCATCTCCATAGCCCATTGATTAGCCTCATTGATGTGAGACTTTCTCCTCTTTTATCTTCTCCACATAACCCCCCTCATTATATTCTATTCCACCTATAGTGCTATGTCCATGGCTCGCGCTCATATATTGCGTGAAAGTTTATAGGTTTGAGATTACTAAAGCATGAAACAATTTCTTGGCTTGTCATTGGGGTTGTGCATGATGAGAGCATTCTTGTGTGACGAAAATGAAACATAACTAAACCATATGATTTTGTAGGGATGAACTTTCTTTGGCCATGTTATTTTGAGAAGACATAATTGCTTTGTTAGTATGCTTGAAGTATTATTATTTTTATGTCAATATGAACTTTTGTCTTGAATCTTTCGGATCTGAATATTCATACCACCATTAAGAAGAATTACATTAAAATTATGCCAAGTAGCACTCCGCATCAAAAATTCTGTTTTTATCATTTACCTACTCGAGGACGAGCAGGAATTAAGCTTGGGGATGCTTGATACGTCTCCAACCTATCTATAATTTTTGATTGCTCCATGCTATATTATCTACTGTTTTGGACATTATTGGGCTTTACTATCCACTTTTATATTATTTTTGGGACTAACCTATTAACCGGAGGCCCAGCCCAGATTTGCTGTTTTTTTTGCCTGTTTTAGGGTTTCAAAGAAAAGGAATATCAAACGGAGTCCAAACGGAATGAAACCTTCGGGAACGTGAGTTTCTCAACGAACAAGACCCGGGAGACTTGGACCCTACGTCAAGAAAGAAAAGAGGAGGCCACGAGGTAGGGGGCGCACCCACCCCCACCAGGCGCGCCCTCCACCCTCGTGGTCCCCCTATTGCTCCACTGACGTACTCCTTCCTCCTATATATATCCACGTACCCCCAAATGATCACAACAGGAGCCAAAACCCTAATTCCACCGCCGTAACTTTCTGTATCCACGATATCCCATCTTGGGGCCTGTTCTGGAGCTCCGCCGGAGGGGGCATTGATAACCCACAAGTATAGGGGATCGCAACAGTTTTCGATAAGTAAGAATGTCGAACCCAACGAGGAGCTAAAGGTAGAGCAAATATTCCCTCAAGTTCTATCGACCACCGATACAAATCTACGCATGCTTAACGTTCGCTTTACCTAGAACAAGTATGAAACTAGAAGTACTTTGTAGGTGTTGTTGGATAGGTTTGTAAGATAATAAAGAGTACGTAAATAAAAAGTAGGGGCTGTTTAGATAAAGAAACGATAAAGTAAATATAGCGAGTGTGGAAAAGTGGTGGTAGGAGTTGCGAAATTGTCCCTTCAGCAATTGACTACCTTACTAGACCGATAGCAAGTATTATGTGGGAGAGGCCACTGCTAGCATGTCATCCCTGACTTGGAATTCTATGCACTTACGATTGGAACTATTAGCAAGCATCCACAACTACTAATGCTCATTAAGGTAAAACCCAACCATAGCATTAAGATATATTGGTCCCCCTTCAATCCCGTATGCCTCAATTTCTATGCTAGGTTGAAGCTTCTGTCACTCTTGCCCTCCAATACATAGTCCTATCAACATACAACTAACCCTATGGTGTGATCCACGTGCGCGCTCATATGATGGGCACCAAAGGACAGCAACATAACCACAAGCAAATTGAATCAATCATAGCAATTCATCAACCACCGATAGGACAACGAAAATCTACTTAGACATCATAGGATGGAAACACATCATTGGATAATAACATGAAGCATAAAGCACCATGTTCAAGTAGAGGATACAACGGGTTGCGGGAGAGTGGACCGCTATAGATAGAGGGGGGAAGATAATGGAGATGTTGGTGAAGATGGCAGAGGTGTTGGTGAAGATTGCGGTGATGATGATGATGGCCACGGCGGCGTTCCGGCGCCACCGGAGGAGAGGGGGAGAGGGGCCCCCTTCTTCCTCTTCTTCCTTGACCTCCTCCCTAGATGGGAGAAGGGTTTCCCCTCTGGTCCTTGGCCTCCATGGCATGGGAGGGGCGAGAGCCCCTCCGAGATTGGATCTATCTCTCTATTTCTCTCTGGTTGTGCATTCTGTTCTGGCCCTGTTTCACCGTTTCGTATATATATGGAGATCCTTAACTCCGATTGGCCTGAAACCTTCGCCTTGATTTTTTCTGAATATTAGCTTTCTTGCGGCAAAAGAAGAGCGTCAACCGCCTTACAGTGGGCTCACGAGGGTAGGGGGCGCGCCCTAGGGGGGGCGCCCCCTGCCTCGTGACCACCTCGGGCACTGGTTCGTGTTGATTTTCCTTCCTAATTTTCCATATTTTCCAAAAATAAGCTCCGTCCGTTTTTATCCCGTTTGGACTCTGTTTGATATGGATATTCCGTGAAACCAAAAACATGCAACAGACAAGAACTGGCACTGGGCACTGGATCAATATGTTAGTCCCAAAAATAATATAAAAAGTTGCCAAAAAGTATATGAAAGTTGAATAATATTGGCATGGAACAATCAAAAATTATAGATACGACGGAGACGTATCAGCATCCCCAAGCTTAATTCCTGCTCGTCCTCGAGTAGGTAAATGATAAAAAAGATAATTTTTAATGTGGAATGCTACCTAGCATAATCTTGATCATATGTCTAATCATGGCATGAATATTAAGACACGGGTGATTCAAAGCAATAGTCTATCCTTTGACATTAAGACAATAATACTTCAAGCATACTAATAAAGCAATCATGTATTTTCAACATGGCCAAAGAAAGTTATCCCTACAAAATCATATAGTCTGGCTATGCTCCATCTTCACCACACAAAATATTCAAATCATGCACAACCCCGATGACAAGCCAAGCAACTGTTTCATACTTTTGACGTTCTCAAACCTTTTCAACTTTCACACAATACATGAGCGTGAGCCATGGACATAGCACTATAGGTGGAATAGAATATGATGGTGGAGAAGACAAAAAGGAGAAGATAGTCTCACATCAACTCGGCGTATCAACGGGCTATGGAGATGCCCATCAATATATATCAATCTGAGTGAGTAGGGATTGCCATGCAACGGATGCACTAGAGCTATAAGTGTATGAAAGCTCCAACTGAAACTAAGTGGGTGTGCATCCAACTTGCTTGCTCATGAAGACCTCGGGCATTTGAGGAAGCCCATCATCGGAATATACAAGCCAAGTTCTATAATGAATATTCCCACTAGTATATGAAAGTGATAACTCAAGAGACTCTCTATATGAAGAACATGGTGCTACTTTGAAGCACAAGTGTGGAAAAAGGATAATAGCACTGCCCCTTCTCTTTTTTTCTCTCTTTTTTTAATTTTTTTATTTTTTTTGGTGGGCTTCTTTGGCCTCTCTTTTTTATTTGGGCTTCTTTGGCCTCTTTTATTTTTTTGTAAAGTCCGGAGTCTCATCCCGACTTATGGGGGAATCATAGTCTCCATCATCCTTTCCTCACTGGGGCAATGCTCTAATAATGATGATCATCACACTTTTATTTACTTACAACTCGATATTACAACTCGATATCTAGAACAAAGATATGACTCTATATGAATGCCTCCGGCGGTGTACCGGGATGTGCAATGATCTAGCGTAGCAATGACATCAAAAAACGGACAAGCCATGAAAACATCATGCTAGCTATCTTATGATCATGCAAAGCAATATGACAATGAATGCTCAAGTCATGTATATGATGATGATGGAAGTTGCATGGCAATATATCTTGGAATGGCTATGGAAATGCCATAATAGGTAGGTATGGTGGCTGTTTTGAGGAAGGTATATGGTGGGTTTATGGTACCGGCGAAAGTTGCGCGGTACTAGAGAGGCTAGCAATGGTGGAAGGGTGAGAGTGCGTATAATCCATGGACTCAACATTAGTCATAAAGAACTCACATAATTATTGAAAAAATCTATTAGTCATCAAAACAAAGTACTACGCGCATGCTCCTAGGGGGATAGATTGGTAGGAAAATACCATCGCTCGTCCCCGACCACCACTCATAAGGAAGACAATCAATAAATAAATCATGCTCCGACTTCATCACATAACGGTTCACCATACGTGCAATCTACGGGAATCACAAACCTCAACACAAGTATTTCTACAATCCACAACTACCCACTAGCATGACTCTAATATCACCATCTTTATATCACAAAACTATTGCAAGGAATCAAACACATCATATTTAGTGATCTACAAGTTTTATGTAGATTTTATGACTAACCATGTGAATGACCAGTTCTTGTCATCTCTTTAAATAGATATAAGTGAAGCAAGAGAGTTTAATTCTTTCTACAAAAGATATGCCCATGCTCTAACAAATATAAGTAAAGCAAAAGAGCATTCTACAAATGGTGGTTGTCTAAGTGAAGAGAAACAGGCAATCCAAACTTCAAATGATATAAGTGAAGCACATGAAGTATTCTATAAAACCATACTCAAAGAATATAAGTGAAGTGCAAAGAGCATTCTATAAGCCAACCAAGGACTATCTCATACCAGCATGGTGCAAAAAAGAAACATGAAAACTAAAGCAAAGACGCTCCAAGATTGCACATATCGCATGAACGAAACGAATCCGAAAACATACCGATACTTGTTGAAGAAAGAGGGGATGCCTCCCCAGCATCCCCAAGCTTAGACGCTTGAGTATCCTTGAATATTTACTTGGGGTGCCTCGGGAATCCCCAAGCTTGAGCTCTTGCCTCTCTTCCTTCTTCTCACATCGAGACCTTCTCGATCATTGAACACTTCATCCACACAAAACTTCAACAGAAAACTCGGTAAGATCCGTTAGTATAATAAAGCAAATCACCACTATAAGCACTGTTGCAAACCAATTCATATTTTGTTTTTGCATTGTGTCTACTGTAGTATAACTTTTTAATGGCTTAATCCACTGATATAAATTGATAGTTTCATCAAAACAAGCAAACTATGCATCAAAAACAGAATCTGTCTAAAACAGAACAGTCTTTAGCAATCTGAACATTCACCATACTTATGATACTTGAAAAATTCTGCCAAAATTAGTAAAAACAAAAAATTTGTACAGCAAGACAGTGCAAAAAGAATCAGAACCATTTGACGTGCCAGTAAAAAAAATTAAAATTCATGCACTATAGCCAAAGTTTCTGTCCTGCACCGCACAAACCAACAAGCATCGTAAACATCCTAAAGGAAAACCTTGGCACATTATTTTTATAATACAATGGAATTGTACAAGGGGATAATTATTTTTATGGAAAAGTTTCTGTAATCAAGATTCACAAAGTTGCCGTGAGCATGAACAAAGTTCAAGGAGCTCTCCCACTTCAACAGTGCTTGTCTTTCTCACTTTCACTTTCCTTTTTGAAAAGTTTTGGGTTCCCCTCTTTATTTTTGTTGTTTTTAAACTATATGAAAGCACTCAACAGAAATAAATGACTCTCTAAAACTTCCGGGTTGTCTCCCTGGCAGCGCTTTCTTTAAAGCCATTAAGCTAGGCATATAGTGCTCAAGTAGTGAATCCACCCGGATCCCAAGGTATATCAAAGCCAATTTTAATTAACAATGATTTGTAATTTAGTAGTGAGCACAAAGCAACATATATCAAGCAATGACGAAGTCTAACTCTCTTCCTATGCATCGGCATGTCATAAAAGAACAATTCATGCACACCTAGTAAAGGCCAATGCATAGTATAAACAGTTTCTTGCAATTTTATCATGTTGGAAACATAGAGAGGTGGAGATATAGTTCCTCTCTCATAATAATTGAAAGTAGGAGCAGCAAGCACATGCATATTATATTTATCGAAATCATCATGTGCAATGGTAAAAGGCAACCCATCAATGTAATCCTTAATAAGTGCAAACTTCTCCAATATAGTGTAGTTTGGAGAATTCAAAAAGATAATAGGACTATCATGCGTGGGTGCAATAGCAACAATTTCATGTTTAACATAAGGAACTATAACAAGTTCATCTCCATAAGCATAATTCATATTGGCATCTTGGCCACAAGCATAGCAAGCATCATCAAAAAGGGATATTTCAAGAGAATCAATGGGATCATAACAGTCATCATAGCAATCATCCTTCGGTAAGCACGAAGGGGAATTAAACAATGTATGAGTTGAAGAGTTACTCTCATTAGAAGGTGGGCACGGGTGATCAATCCACTCTTCCTCCTTTTGTTCTTCGCTCTCCTCCTCATCTTTTTCATCCAATGAGCTCACAGTTTCATCAATTTCTTCTTCCATAGACTCCTGCAAAATATTAGTCTCTTCTTGGACAGCGGAGTAGTCCTCAATATATAGTTTAACATAAGCATTAGAAGCATAATTCTCATAACAATATTCAAGTATGGCAAAATTTTCAGATTTGTGAACAGTAGCATCATACTTTTCAATCAAAGAAGCAATTTCAGAAGCACCCTTAAAAGCAACAAATTCTTCAAGTTGTTGAACATCATAGTAATTATAAACACCCTTACCATACGAAGATACGATTCCATTATTACTAAAATCACATTGATAGGGAAGGTGTTTCTTAGGGTTTTCAGAACAACAAGTAAAATCATATATTTCACATAAATTCCAAGCATAGCATTGCAAACGTTGAATTTGACCCCATAATAGTTTCCCTTTTTCAGATATACGGTGTCGCAGATAACAAGCATGCTCATCTAAAGATTTGCCCTCAACTAAGCTAGTTGGGGTTTCGGCACGAGCACAAAGGGATCGAAGATGATCCAAGTAAAAAGCTTCAGCAGTGTGATAGATTTTGACTGGTTCTTCAACCATTGGTTCAGTAGGTACAACTAATTTTTTGGTATTTTGCGTTTCCTACCCATAACTAAAGGTAGAAAAAAACTAAGAACATCAAATAAAAATTACTTAGTGATAAAGCAAACAAGCACACACGAGAATATTCACCCCACCCTATTGCTCCCCGGCAACGGCGCCAGAAAAAGGTCTTGATAACCCACAAGTGTAGGGGATCGCAACAGTTGTCGATAAGTAAGAGTGTCGAACCCAACGAGGAGCTAAAGGTAGAACAAATATTCCCTCAAGTTCTATCAACCACCGATACAACTCCACGCACGCTTGATGTTCGCTTTACCTAGAACAAGTATGAAACTAGAAGTACTTTGTAGGTGTTGTTGGATAAGTTTGCAAGATAATAAAGAGTACGCAAATAAAAAGTAGGGGATGTTTAGATAAAGAAACGATAAAGTAAATATAGCGAGTGTGGAAAAGTGGTGGTAAGAGTTGCGAAATTGTCCCTTAAGCAATTGACTACCTTACTAGACCGATAGCAAGTATTATGTGGGAGAGGCCACTGCTAGCATGTCATCCCTGACTTGGAATTCTATGCACTTATGATTGGAACTATTAGCAAGCATCTGCAACTACTAATGTTCATTAAGGTAAAACCCAACCATAGCATTCAGATATATTGGTCCCCCTTCAATCCCGTATGCATCAATTTCTATGCTAGGTTGAAGCTTCTGTCACTCTTGCCCTCCAATACATAGTCCTATCAACATACAACTAACCCTATGGTGTGATCCACGCGCGCGCTCATATGATGGGCACCAAAGGACAGCAACATAGCCACAAGCAAATTAAATCAATCATAGAAATTCATCAACCACCGATAGGACAACGAAAATCTACTCAGACATCATAAGATGGCAACACATCATTGGATAATAATATGAAGCATAAAGCACCATGTTCAAGTAGAGGGTACAGCGGGTTGTGGGAGAGTGGACCGCTGTAGATAGAGGGGGGAAGGTGATGGAGATGTCGGTGAAGATGGCGGAGGTGTTGGTGAAGATCGCGGTGATGATGATGATGGCCACGACGGCGTTCCGGCGCCACCGGAGGAGAGGGGGAGAGGGGCCCCCTTCTTCCTCTTCTTCCTTGACCTCCTCCCTAGATAGGAGAAGGGTTTCCCCTCTGGTCCTTGGCCTCCATGGCATGGGAGGGGCGAGAACCCCTCCGAGATTGGATTTATCTCTCTGTTTCTCTCTGGTTCTGCGTTTTGTTCTGGCCCTGTTTCACCGTTTTGTATATATATGAAGATCCGTAACTCCGATTGGCCTGAAACCTTCACTGTGATTTTTTTTCGAATATTAGCTTTCTTGCGGCAAAAGAAGAGCATCAACCGCCTTACGGTGGGCTCACGAGGGTAGGGGGCGCGCCCTAGGGGGGGCACCCCCCTGCCCCGTGACCACCTCAGGCACTGGGTCGCGTTGATTTTCCTTCCGAATTTTCCATATTTTCCAAAAAAAAGCTCCGTCCATTTTTATCCCGTTTGGACTCCGTTTGATATGGATATTCTGCGAAACAAAAAACATGCAACACACAGGAACTGGAACTGGGCACTAGATCAATATGTTAGTCCCAAAAATAATATAAAAAGTTGCCAAAAAGTATATGAAAGTTGAATAATATTGGCATGGAACAATCAAAAATTATAGATACGACGGAGACGTATCAGGCATCGATCACGGAGGGCTTCTACATCAACACCATAGCCCCTCCGATGATGTGTGAGTAGTTTACCTTAGACCTACGGGTCCATAGCTAGCAGCTAGATGGCTTCTTCTCTCTTTTTGGATCTCAATACAATGTTCTCCCCCTCTCTTGTGGAGATCTATTCTTTGTAATCTTCTTTTTGCGGTGTGTTTGTTGAGACCGATGAATTGTGGGTTTATGATCAAGTCTATCTATGAATAATATTTGAATCTTCTCTGAATTCTTTTATGTATGATTGGTTATCTTTGCAAGTCTCTTCGAATTATCAGTTTGGTTTGGCCTACTAGATTGATCTTTCTTGCAATGGGAGAAGTGCTTAGCTTTGGGTTCAATCTTGCGGTGTCCTTTCCTGGTGACAGTAAGGGCAGCAAGACACGTAATGTATTGTTGCCATCGAGGATAACAAGATGGGGTTTTCTTCATATTGCATGAGTCTATCCCTCTAAATCATGTCATCTTGCTTAAGGCGTTACTCTGTTTTTAACTTAATACTCTAGATGCATGATGGATAGCGGTCGATGAGTGGAGTAATAGTAGTAGATGCAGGCAGGAGTCGGTCTACTTGTCTCGGACGTGATGCATATATACATGATCATACCTCGATATTCTCATAACTATGCTCAATTCTGTCAATTGCTCAACAGTAATTTGTTCACCCGCCGTAGAATACTTATGCTCTTGAGAGAAGCCACTAGTGAAACCTATGGCCTCGGGTCTATCTTTATCATATTGATCTCCTACTACTTAGTTATTTCCTTTGCTATTTACTTTGCCTTTATTTTACTTTGCATCTTTTATCATAAAAATACCAAAATATTATCTTATTATATCTATCAGATCGCACTCTCGTAAGTGGCCCTATAGGGATTGACAACCCCTATTTGCGTTGGTTGCGAGGATTTATTTGTTTTGTGCAGGCGCGAGGGACTCGCGCGTAGCCTCCTACTAGATTGATACCTTGGTTCTCAAAAACTGAGGGAAATACTTACGCTACTTTGCTGCATCATCCCTTCCTCTTCGGGGAAAACCAACAAAGTGCTCAAGAGGTAGCATCCATCTATGGACTGGTGCAAGCATCTCGGAGTTGGAATATATGCTTTGATAAAGTGATCAAAGCATATGGTTTTACATAGACTTGCGGCAAAGCCTGTATTTACAAGAAAGTGAGTGGGAGCACTACAACATTTCTGATAAGTATATGTGAATGACATATTGTTCATCAGAAATAATGCAGAATTATCTGGAAAGCATAAAGTAATGTTTGAAAGGAGTTTTTCAAAGAAAGACCTCGGTGAAGCTACTTACATATTGAGCATCAAGATCTATAGAGATAGATCAAGATGCTTGATATATTTTCAATGAGTACATACCTTGACAAGATTTTGAAGTAGTTAAAAATGGAATAGTCAAATAAGGAGTTCTTGCCTGTGTTGCAAGGTGTGAAATTGAGTAAAGACTCAAAACCCGACCACGGCAGAAAATAGAAAGATAATGAAAAGTCATTCCCTATGCCTCAGTCATAGGTTCTACAAAGTATGCTATGCTGTGTACCAGACCTATTGTGTACCTCACCATAAGTTTAGTAAGAGGGTACAATAGTGATCCATGAGTGGATCACTGGACAACGGTCAAAAATATCCTTAGTAGAATAAGGAAATGTTTCTCGGTTGTGGAGGTGACAAAGAGTTCATCATAAAGAGTTACGTCGATGCAAGCTTTGACGCCGATCTGGATGACTCTAAGTCTCGATCTAGATACATATTGAAAGTGGGAGCAATTAGCTAGAGTAGCTCTATGCAAAGCATTGTAGACATAGATAATTTGCAAAATACACACGGCTCTGAATGTGGCAGGCCCATTGACTAAAATTTCTCTCACAAGCAAAACATGATCACTCTTTGGGTGTTAATAACATAGCGATGTGAACTATATTATTGACTCTAGTAAACCCTTTGGGTGTTAGTCACACGGAGATGTGAACTAATCACATAAAGATGTGAACTATTGGTGTTAAATCACATGACGATGTGAACTAGATTATTGACTCTAGTGCAAGTGGGAGACTGAAGGAAATATGCCCTAGAGGCAATAATAAAGTTGTTATTTATATTTCCTTATACCATGATAAATGTTTATTATTCATGCTAGAATTGTATTAACCGAAAACTTAGTACATGTGTGAATACATAGACAAACATTGTGTCCTTAGTATGCCTCTACTTGACTAGCTCGTTAATCAAAGATGGTTAAGTTTCCTAGCCATGGACATGTGTTGTCATTTGATGAACGGGATCACATCATTAGAGAATGATGTGATGGACAAGACCCATCCGTTAGCTTAGCATAATGATCGTTCAGTTTTATTGCTACTGCTTTCTTCATGACTTATACATGTTCCTTTGACTATGAGATTAGGCAACTCCCGAATACCGGAGGAACACCTTGTGTGCTATAAAACGTCACAACGCAACTGGGTGATTATAAAGATTCTCTACAGGTGTCTCCAATGGTGTTTGTTGAGTTGGCATAGATCGAGATTAGGATTTGTCACTCCGTCTACCGGAGAGGTATCTCTGGGCCCTGTTGGTAATGCACATCACTATAAGCCTTGATAGCAATGTGACTAATGAGTTAGTTGCAGGATGTAGCATTACGGAACGAGTAAAGAGACTTGCCGGTAACGAGATTGAACTAGGTATTGAGATACTGACGATCAAATCTTGGGCAAGTAACATACCGATGACAAAGGGAACAACGTATACCGTTATTCGGTTTGACCGATAAAGATCTTCGTGGAATATGTAGGAACCAATATGAGCATCCAGGTTCTGCTATTGGTTATTGACCGGAAGTGAGTCTCGGTCATGTCTACATAGTTCTCTGATACGTCTCCAACGTATCTACAATTTTTGATTGCTCCATGCTATTATATTATCTATTTTGGATGTTAATGGGCTTTAGTTTACACTTTTATATCATTTTTGGGACTAACCTACAAATCGGAGGCCTTGCCCAAATTGTTGTTTTTTTGCCTATTTTAGAGTTCCGCCGAAAGGAATATCAAACGGAGTCCAAACGGAATGAAACCTTCGGGAACGTGATTTTCTCAACAAACGTGATCCAGGAGACTTGGAGTGGGCATCAAGAAACAACCGAGGAAGCCACGAGGCAGGGGGCACGCCTACCCCCCTGGGCGTGCCCTCCACTCTCGTGGGGCCCTCGTTGCTCCACCGACGTACTTCTTCCTCCTATATATATCCACATACCCCCAAAACATCCAGGAGCACCACGAAAACCTAATTCCACCGCCCCAATCTTCTATACCCGAGAGATCCCATCTTGGGGCCTTTTCTGGAGCTCCACCGGAGGGGGCATTGATCACAGAGGGCCTCTACATCAACTCCATGGCCTTGATACGTCTCCAACGTATCTATAATTTTTATTGCTCCATGCTATATTATCTACTGTTTTGGACATTATTGGGCTTTATTATCCACTTTTATATTATTTTGGGGACTAACCTATTAACCGGAGGCCCAGCCCAGAATTGCTGTTTTTTTGCCTATTTTAGGGTTTCGAAGAAAAGGAATATCAAACGGAGTCCAAACGAATGAAACCTTTGGGAACGTGATTTTTGGAACGAACAAGATCCAGGAGACTTGGACCCTACGTCAAGCAACCAACAGGGAGGCCACGAGGTAGGGCGCGCGCCTACCCCCCCAGGCGCGCCCTCCACCCTCGTAGGCCCCCTGTTGCTCCACCGACGTACTTCTTCCTCCTATATATACCTACGTACCCCCAAACGATCAGATACGGAGCAAAAACCCTAATTCCACTGCCGTAACTTTCTGTATCCACAAGATCCCATCTTGGGGCCTGTTCCGGAGCTCCACCGGAGGGGGCATCGATCACGGAGGGCTTCTACATCAACACCATAGCCTCTCCAATGAAGTGTGAGTAGTTTACCTCAGACCTTCGGGTCCATAGTTATTAGCTAGATGGCTTCTTCTCTCTTTTTGGATCTCAATACAAAGTTCTCCCCCTCTCTTGTGGAGATCTATTCGATGTAATCTTCTTTTTGCGGTGTGTTTGTTGAGACCGATGAATTGTGGGTTTATGATCAAGTTTATCTATGAACAATATTTGAATCTTCTCTGAATTCTTTTATGTATGATTGGTTATCTTTGCAAGTCTCTTCAAATTATCAGTTTGGTTTGGCCTACTAGATTGATCTTTCTTGCAATGGGAGAAGTTATTAGCTTTGGGTTCAATCTTGCGGTGTCCTTTCCCAGTGACAGTAGGGGCAGCAAGGCACGTATTGTATTGTTGCCGTCGAGGATAACAAGATGGGGTTTTCATCATATTGCATGAGTTTATCCCTCTACATCATGTCATCTTGCTTAAGGCGTTACTCTATTCTTATGAACTTAATACTCTAGATGCATGCTGGATAGCGGTCAATGTGTGGAGTAATAGTAGTAGATGCAGGCAGGAGTCGGTCTACTTGTCTTGTACGTGATGCCTATATACATGATCATACCTAGATATTCTCATAACTATGCTCAATTCTGTCAATTGCTCAACAATAATTTGTTCACCCACCATAAAATACTTATGCTCTTCAGAGAAGCCACTAGTGAAACCTATGGCCCCCGGGTCTATCTTCATCATATTAATCTTCCAATACTTAGTTATTTTCATTGCTTTTATTTTACTTTGCATCTTTATCATAAAAATACCAAGAATATTATCTTATCATATCTATCAGATCTCACTCTCGTAAGTGACCGTGTAGGGATTGACAACCCCTTATCGCATTGGTTGCGAGGATTTATTTGTTTTATGTAGGTGCGAGGGACTGACGCGTAGCCTCCTATTGAATTGATACCTTGGTTCTCAAAAACCAAGGGAAATACTTACGCTACTTTGCTGCACCACCCTTTCCTCTTCAAGGGAAAACCAACGCAAGTGCTCAAGAGGTAGCAAGAAGGATTTCTGGCGCCGTTGCCGGGGAGGTCTACGCAAAAGTCAACATACCAAGTACCCATCACAAACACTTATCTCCCGCAATACATTATTTGGCATTTGCCTCTCGTTTTCCTCTCCCCTCACTTCACCCTTGTCGTTTTATTAGCCCTCTTTTCCGTTCACCCTTTTTCTGTTTGCTTTAATGTCTTACTTGGCTCATTTGCTCGTTTGGTTGGAATAGTTGTTTATTTATTACTAAACAGAGAACCTAAGATCTATGGATCCTCATCCGCTTGCTAATCTTTTTAAGAGATCCAATTATAATAAACCAATTGCTAGTGAGTTTTGTGCACTAGATTATCTTTATGAAGTTTTGCTGGAAATTCATGAATCTGAAAATTGTGATAAAGTACCTTATGGAGTGATTCCCGATGGATCTTTGAATAAAAAGCATGATTGCAATGATTTTACTATAAATTCTCTTGATGATAATTGTGCTAATAATATGCAAAACCCTAAGCTTGGGGATGCTAGTTTTGCTATGTCTACTACTTGTTGTAATGATCATGATTGGGGTGATTCTTCTTTTGATCTTGAAAATGTATTTAAGCCCCATGATGAATATGAAATTGATAATAGTGTTTGCAATATTATTTAAAGTGGGTTTGGAAGAGTGTCAACTTTAGATCCCACATATTTGGAGAATGTTCAATCTTATGAAGTTTTTGATAAAAGTGGGTTTGGAGAGGTCATGACTTTAGTTAATGTTAATTCCACTATTTTGGAAGAGCGGCAACTTTGCATGCATGTGGATCATGTTGAAAATATTTTATGTGATAGCTATTTTGTTGAATTTGCTTGTGATCCTATATGTAATTATTATGAGAGAGGAAAATATGGTGGTAGACATTTTCATGTTACTAAATTACCTCTCGTTATATTGAGATTGCTATTGTTTCTTTCCGCTTCCTTGCATATGCTAGCTTTTGCTTGCCTTGATAATTTGTTTGCCTATAAGATGCCTATGCATAGGAAGTATGTTAGACTTAGATGTGTTTGTCACGTGTTTTATGATGCTCTCTTTGTGTTTCAATTTTTGTCTTTCATGTGAGCATCATTAAAATTATCAATGCCTAGCTTTAAGGATTTAAAGAAAAGCGCTTGTTGGGAGACAACCCAATATTTTTCCTTACTGTTATTTAATAAATAATTTATCTAGCCTCTGTTTTGTTTGTGTTTTTTGTGTTTAATTAGTGTTTGTGACAAGTAGAACCGTTGGGAAGACTTGGGGAAGGTCTTTTTGCTCTTGCTGTAAAAAACAGAAACTTTAGCGCTCATGAGAATTGCTGACATTTTTATTGGGAAAGTGATATTTAGTTAATTCTTTTTTCAGATGGTTAATAGATAAATTCCTCACGTCCAGCAATTTATTTTAGAATTTTTGGGGTTGCCGAAGTTGCGTTAGCTACAGGTTACTACAGACTGTTCTGTTTTTGACAGATTCTGTTTTTCGTGTGTTGTTTGCTTATTTTGATGAATCTATGGCTAGTAAAATAGTTTATAAACCATAGAGAAGTTGCAATACAATAGGTTTAACACCAATATAAATCAATAATGAGTTCATTACAGTACCTTGAAGAGGTGTTTTCTTTTCTTTCGCTAACGGATCTCACGAGATTTTCTACTTTAAGTTTTGTGTTGTGAAGTTTTCAAGTTTTGGGTAAAGATTTGATGGATTATGGAACAAGGAGTGGCAAGAGCCAAATCTTGGGGATGCCCATGGCACCCCCAAGATAATCTAAGGAAACCTAAAAGCAAAAGCTTGGGGATGCCCCGGAAGGCATCCCCTCTTTCGTCTACTTCTATCAGTAACTTTACTTGGAGCTACATTTTTATTCACCACATGATATGTGTTTTTCTTGGAGCGTCTTGTATGATTTGAGTATTTATTTTTTAGTTTACCAGAATCATATTTGCTGTACACACCTTTTGAGAGAGACACACATGATTCGAAAATTATTAGAATACTCTATGTGCTTCACTTATATCTTTTGAGTTATATAATTTTGCTCTAGTGCTTCACTTATATTTTTTAGAGCGCGGTGGTGGATTTGTTTATAGAAACTATTGATCTCTAATGCTTCACTTAGATTATTTTGAGAGTCTTAAATAGCATGGTAATTTTCTTAAATAATCCTAATATGCTAGGTATACAAGATTAATAATAAAATTCTCTTATGAGTGGGTTCAATACTATGAGAAGTTTGATACTTGATAATTGTTTTGAGATATGGAGATGGTGATATTAAAGTTGTGCTAGTTGAGTAGTTGTGAATTTGAGAAATACTTGTGTTAAAGTTTGTGATTCCCGTAGCATGCACGTATGGTGAACCGTTATGTGATGAAGTCGGAGCATGATTTATTTATTGATTGTCTTCCTTATGAGTGGCGGTCGGGGACGAGCGATGGTATTTTCCTACCAATCTATCCCCCTAGGAGCATGTGATTAATAATTTGGTTTGATAACTTGTAGATTTTTGCAATAAGTATATGAGTTCTTTATTACTAATGTTGAGTCCATGGATTATACGCACTCTCACCCTTCCACCATTGTTAGCCTCTCTAATACCGCGCACCTTTTGCCGGTATCATACACCCACCATATACATTCCTCAAAACAGCCACCATACCTACCTATCATGGCATTTCCATAGCCTTTCCGAGATATATTGCCATGCAACTTTCCACCGTTCCATTTACTATGACACGATCATCATTGTCATATTGCTTTGCATGATCATGTAGTTGACATTGTATTTGTGGCAAAGCCACCATTCATAATTCTTTCATACATGTCACTCATGAGTCATTGCATATCCCGGTACACCGCCGGAGGAATTCACATAGAGTCATATCTTGTTCTAAGTATCGAGTTGTAATTCTTGAGTTGTAAGAAAATAAAAGTGTGATGATCATCATTATTAGAACATTGTCCCAGTGAGGAAAGGATGATGGAGACTATGATTCCCCCACAAGTCGGGATGAGACTCCAGACGAAAAATAAAAAAATAAAAATAAATAAATAAATAAATAAGAGGCCATAAAAAAGAGAAAAGGCCCCAAAAAATATGAGAGAAAAAGAGAGAAGGGACAATGCTACTATCCTTTTACCACACTTGTGCTTCAAAGTAGCACCATGATCTTCATGATAGAGTCTTCTATGTTATCACTTTCATGTACTAGTGGGAATTTTTAATTATAGAACTTGGCTTGCATATTCCAATGATGGGCTTCCTCAAAATGCCTTAGGTCTTCTTGAGCAAGCAAGTTGGATGCACACCCACTTAGTTTATTTTTGAGCTTTCATATACTTATAGCTCTAGTGCATCCGTTGCATGGCAATCCCTACTCACTCACATTTGATATCTATTGATGGGCATCTCCATAGCCCGTTGATACGCCTAGTTGATGTGAGACTATCTTGTCCCTTTTTGTCTTCTCCACAACCACCATTCTATTCCACCTAAAGTGCTATGTCCATGGCTCACGCTCATGTATTGCGTGAAGATTGAAAAAAGATTTGAGAATGTCAAAAGTATGAAACAATTGCTTGGCTTGTCATCAGGGTTGTGCATGATTTAAATACTTTGTGTGGTGAAGATAGAGCATAGCCAGACTATATGATTTTGTAGGGACAACTTTCTTTGGCCATGTTATTTTGAGAAGACATAATTGCTTAGTTAGTATGCTTGAAGTACTATTATTTTTATGTCAATATTAAACTTTTGTCTTGAATCTTTCGGATCTGAATATTCATACCACAATTAAGAAGAATTACATTGAAATTATGCCAAGTAGCATTCCACATCAAAAATTCTGTTTTCATCATTTACCTACTCAAGGATGAGCAGGAATTAAGCTTGGGGATGCTTGGTACGTCTCCAACGTATCTATAATTTTTGATTGCTCCATGCTATATTATCTACTATTTTGGACATTATTGGGCTTTATTATCCACTTTTATATTATTTTTGGGACAACCCTATTAACCGGAGGCCCGGCCCAGAATTGCTGTTTTTTGCCTATTTTAGGGTTTCAAAGAAAAGGAATATCAAACGGAGTCCAAACGGAATGAAACCTTCGGGAACGTGATTTTTGGAACGAACAAGATCTAGGAGACTTGGACCCTACGTCAAGCAACCAACAGGGAGGCCACGAGGTAGGGGTGCGCCTACCCCCCAAGCGCGCCCTCCACCCTCATGGGTCCTCTGTTGCTCCATCGACGTACTTCTTCCTCCTATATATACCTACGTACCCCCAAATGATCAGATACGGAGCCAAAACCCTAATTCCACCGCCGTAACTTTTTGTATCCACGAGATCCCATCTTGGGCCTGTTTCGGAGCTCTGCCGGAGGGGGCATCGATCACGGAGGGCTTCTACATCAACACCATAGCCTCTCCGATGAAGTGTGAGTAGTTTACCTCAAACCTTCGGGTCCATAGTTATTAGCTAGATGGCTTCTTCTCTCTTTTTGGATCTCAATACAAAGTTCTCCCCCTCTCTTGTGGAGATCTATTCGATGTAATCTTCTTTTTGCGGTGTGTTTGTTGAGGCCGGTGAATTGTGGGTTTACGATCAAGTTTATCTATGAACAATATTTGAATCTTCTCTGAATTCTTTTATGTATGATTGGTTATCTATGCAAGTCTCTTCGAATTATCAGTTTGGTTTGGCTTACTAGATTGATCTTTCTTGCAATGGGACAAGTGCTTAGCTTTGGGTTCAATCTTGCGGTGTCCTTTCCCAGTGACAGTAGGGGCAGCAAGGCACGTAATGTATTGTTGCCATCGAGGATAACAAGATGGGGTTGTCATCACATTGCATGAGTTTATCCCTCTACATCAAGTCATCTTGCTTAAGGCGTTACTCTGTTCTTATGAACTTAATACTCTAGATGCATGCTGGATAGCGATCGATGTGTGGAGTAATAGTAGTAGATGCAGGCAGGAGTCGGTCTACTTGTCTTGGACGTGATGCCTATATACATTATCATACCTAAATATTCTCATAACTATGCTCAATTCTGTCAATTGCTCAACAGTAATTTGTTCACCCACCGTAAAATACTTATGCTCTTGAGAGAAGCTACTAGTGAAACCTATGGCCCCCGGGTCTATCTTCATCATATTAATCTTCCAATACTTAGTTATTTTCATTGCTTTTATTTTACTTTGCAACTTTATCATAAAAAAACCAAGAATATTATCTTATCATATCTATTAGATCTCACTCTCGTAAGTGACCGTGTAGGGATTGACAACCCCTTATCGCATTGGTTGCGAGGATTTATTTATTTTGTGTAGGTGCGAGGGACTGACGCGTAGCCTCCTACTGAATTGATACCTTGGTTCTCAAAAACCGAGGGAAATACTTACGCTACTTTGCTGCACCATCCTTTCCTCTTCAAGGGAAAACCAACGCAAGTGCTCAAGAGGTAGCAGCCCTTTCCAGTGATGTGTGAGTAGTTTACTTCAGACCTACGGGTCCATAGTTATTAGCTAGATGGCTTCTTCTCTCTCTTAGGATCTCAATACAAAGTTCTCCTCGATCTTCTTGGAGATCTATTCGATGTAATCTTCTTTTGCGGTGTGTTTGTCGAGATCCGATGAATTGTGGGTTTATGATCCAGATTATCTATGAACAATATTTGATTCTTCTCTGAATTCATTTATGTATGATTGGTTTATCTTTGCAAGTCTCTTAGATTTATCAGTTTGGTTTGGCCTACTAGATTGATCTTTCTTGCAATGGGAGAAGTGCTTAGCTTTGGGTTCAATCTTGCGGTGCTCGATCCCAGTGACAGAAAGGGAAACGACACGTATTGTTGCCATCGAGGATAAAAAGATGGGGTTTATATCATATTGCATGAGTTTATCCCTCTACATCATGTCATCTATACATCTATCTATCTATCTATCTATCTATCTATCTATACATCTATCTATACATCTATACATCTATACATCTACTAATTACAGACTCCCAAGTAATTACCACGTTAATTAGAAAATACGAGCCGTTGATTTGATGGGACCGAGTTATTACGGTGTAGATCTTTCCATATATATATAGGCTTGAAAGGATTAACCCATGATTCTATTCTATCTAAAACCGTAGAATGAAACCATGGGGAAAAACAAACACATAGTGTAGAACCCACGTCTATCACGATTCCTACTATTAGGCTTGACTCCTCTCTCTCTTTTATTTTAAAAATAACACAAAACAGATTTCCTTTTACCAGTGTGGCTCCGATTGGTTCCTTCTATGCCGGCGCAAAGTGAAGATCGGATCATGGCTATTGGGGTTGAAGCATCCTCTCGCTCTCCTATCCGGCAGGTGCGAACACGAGCAGGATTGTACACGACCACACACTAGACGTACAGGGCGGGAGATCGGTCCAGTACTCCCTTTGGCGTCGTTCGCTTCCGTGGTGCCGTGATGGATAGAGGCAGCAGCAATGGACTCCATCCACTTCGAGCAGGATTGTCTACGTCTACACGTACATGGCGGGAGATCAATTCAGTACTTCACGCCGGCGTCGTTCGCTTCCATGGTGCCGTGATGGACACGAGCAGAGGCGAGGGACTCTATCGCCAATTCAAGTAGGATTGTATACGTCTACAGGTACATACATGGTGGAAGATCGATCAAGTACTCCATGTCGGCGTCGTTCAATTCCATGGTGCCGTGATGGACAGGAGCTGAAGCGACCAATTCTATCGCCAGTTTGAGTAGGATTGTATACGTCTACAGAATACAGATACATGGCGGAGCAGCAGCGACGTACGCCATCGTCAATTCGCCATCCCCATCCAAGAGAAGGTGGGATGCGTGGCCCAAGCCCCGTGAGATAAACATGGGCTGGAGGTACGGAGTTATATAGCGAACGTATTGTCACAAGTCTCCTACAGGGCATGGCAGATGATTCATGTGCTCTATGGTCCAATCCAAAATCTGACACACATCTATATATATGATCTCAGGTGAGCACTCTGATATGGATTACTCCAGTAATGTGGTTAGTTGATGTTTAATTGTAGCTGCTGCTGCCATAGATCTTTAACAGCCTTGTCGCTTATTTTGTTCATAGTAAATTAGACAACTGATTAAGAATTAAAGACAAATCTACCATAGTCTAGCACATTGTGATGAATATTTATAATATAATTTTCAGGATGTTTAGGATGATTGAAATTCAGTTCTTGATCTTTCATGTCATTAAATTACTTGCAACTTGCAGGAACATGTGCCGGCCGCCCAAGGTATTGGAGCATCAATAAACGTTAGCGGAGGTGCGAAACAAGTTCCTTCATACATGTTAACATTGATCAGATTTTCCTCTGTCGATACTGCACGGGGTTATGTTGCCGTTTGGCCATCTGCCCATGTCGCCAAGTGCAAGTTCTAGGAATTTTTTCTCCTTTCTACTTGATACAATACAGCCAGGATGATGGTTCAGTCAACCTTTTTGTTTTAGCGTGTGCAGAGTCCAGACTCTGTATGTGACCCAAAAACAAATGCAAAGCAGATCTACGATACAATAAGTGGTGTCGTAGCTTAGAACCAAAAGAATTAGACTTTGAAATTATATTGCGTTTCTTCATGAAAACTAAAATTGCCATTTGGACTATAAAAAGTCTGCCTTATATAATAATTCAGTTCTTGATCTTTCATGTCATTAAATTACTTGCAACTTGCAGGAAAATGTGCCGGCAGCCCAAGGTATTGGAGCATCAATAAACGTTAGCGGAGGTGCGAAACAAGTTCCTTCATACATGTTAACATTGATCAGATTTTCCTCTGTAGATACTGCGCGGGGTTATGTTGCCGTTTGGCCGTCTGCCCATGTCGCCAAGTGCAAGTTCTAGGAATTTTTTCTCCTTTCTACTTGATACAATACAGCCAGGATGATGGTTCAGTCAACCTTTTTGTTTTAGCGTGTGCAGAGTCCAGACTCTGTATGTGACCCAAAAACAAATGCAAAGCAGATCTATGATATAATAAGTGGTGTCGTAGCTTAGAACCAAAAGAATTAGGCTTAGAAATTATATTGCGTTTCCTCATGAAAACTAGAATTGCCATTTGGACTATAAAAGTTCTGTCTTATATTTGCATATTCAAAGTTTAAGATTGCTATAATAATAAATCTTACAGTATGACCATATTTTTTAAACTATGATCTGTTTCTATCCATCATCAGCACTCGGTTGACATCTATATGTTAATAAAGGCACAAGGAGCTTATTGTGATATGTACTAACGAGAATCCCTTCTGTACTAAAGAAAAAATGTGTATCCTTAGCTAATTTTCATGAGTATGTACGATATATTTCTATGACTTTGTTGTTGTTTTTTGTTGAAGAATACAAGACCATGGAGGAAGGAACACTAACGTTGTTTTGATGCTGCATCAACTTATAGTTAGTTCTTTATCTTAGTCGTGGCCATCCATGTGGGGTCTAATAAAAAATCATATATTCTAACCTCACTGTCCTTAGATATGTCTCTGTCGCACAATGTTAGGTGGCATATTTTTCTCATCTTGAACAGATAAATTAGCAAGATTTTTGTTGCCAGAGGATTTCAATCCCTCTACGAGTGATTCAGTTTCTTAAGGTTGCTATACTAAGTGATTAAGAAGCTGATGTTAGCATGTATGTAATTGTTGTTGTATCTGGTTTAGAACCTAGCCCTAGGTGGCACTATTCTATCTTCAGGTAGTCTTTGCATATAACTTCTTATTTCACTAAATTTATTCATATGTAGCTTCTCCTTTTCTATATGGTATGGTTCTTGCTAAGTTTGTGCTGGCGTTGGCGTGGACATAGAAGGGCACAGTGAATACTTTGGGGTTGTATGATTTGTTTGGAATATAGGTATGACATTGTATTCTGATTTAGTTGCTATTTTACGTTTGGTCTTATCATGAATATTTGATTTCCTACTCACACATTTCATTTCAATTTTCTCTGCTAGAATTAGACCAAAAACCGCATTAAAATTTTAATGACAAAGTAAATGTTCATTTGATTTATTTATTATTATACTCCACATGGTTTTACACATATATACAACTATGCCATGATTGGAAAATCATATGTCTATAAAAGTACCGAGTCAAAACATCATCAATTTAGAATGTTTATTTGAATGAATCATCAAACTCCTCTTAATGTTGCTAGCCCGTGCGACCGCACGGGTTGACGACTAGTCTTACTTAAAGCATTACTCTGTTCTTATGAACTTAATACTCTAGATGCATGCTGGATAGCGGTCGATGTGTGGAGTAATAGTAGTAGATGCAGAATCGTTTTTGTCTACTTGTCACAGACGTGATGCCTATATACATGATCATACCTAGATATTCTCATAACTATGCTCAATTCTATTAATTGCTCGATAGTAATTCGTTTACCCACCGTAATACTTATGCTCTTGAGAGAAGTCACTAGTGAAACATATGGCCCCCATGTCTATCTTCCATCATATTAGTCTTCCAATACTTAGCTATTTCTATTTCCGTTTATTTTACTTTGCATCTTTATTTATCTTTATCATAAAAATACCAAAAATATTATCTTATCATATCTATCAGATCTCACTCTTGTAAGTGACCGTGAAGGGATTGACAACCCCTTTATCGTGTTGGTTGCGAGGTTCTTATTTGTTTGTGTAGGTGCGTGGGGCTCGAGCGTGATCTCTTACTGGATTGAAACCTTGGTTCTCAAAAACCGAGGGAAATACTTACGCTACTTTACTGCATCACCCTTTCTTCTTCAAGGAAAAACCAACGCAGTGATCAAGAGGTAGCAAGAAGGATTTCTGGCGCCGTTGCCAGGGAGATTCGCGCCAAGTCAAGTCAAGATTTGACTCCCGACAACGAGCCATTACTGGCACCGTTGCCAGAGAGTCTATGCACAAGTCAAGACATACCAAGTACCCATCACAAACTCTTATCCTCGCATTTCATTATTTTCCATTTGCCTCTCGTTTTCCTCTCCCCCACTTCTCCCTTGCCGTTTTATTTGCCCTTCTTCTATCCGTCTTTCCATTTGCTTTGATGGCTTACTTGGCTCGTTTGCTCGTTTGGCTGGATTAGTTGTTTATTTATTGCTAAACAGAGAACCTAAGATCTATGGATCCTCATCCGCTAGCTAATCTTTTTAAGAGATCTGATACGTCTCCGTCGTATATACTTTTCCAAACACTTTTGCCCTTGTTTTGGACTCTAACTTGTATGATTTGAATGGAACTAACCCGGACTGACGTTGTTTTCAGCAGACATGCCATGATGTTGTTTTATGTGCAGAAAACAAAAGTTCTTGGAATGACCTGAAACTCCACGGAATATCTTACAATAAATAATAAAAAATCCTCGCCAAAGATTAAGACCAGGGGGCCCACACCCTTGCCACGAGGGTGGGGGCGCCCCCCCTAGGGCGCGTCCCCTACCTCGTGGGCCCCCTGGAGACCTCCCAACTCCAACTCCAACTCTATATAACTGCTTTCAGGGAGAAAAAAATAGGAGAGAAGAAATCATCGCATTTTACGATACGGAGCCGCCGCCAAGCCCTAAAACCTCTCGGGAGGGCTGATCTGGAGTCCGTTCGGGGCTCCGAAGAGGGGGATTCGTCACCGTCATCATCATCAACCATCCTCCATCACCAATTTCATGATGCTCACCGCCGTGCGTGAGTAATTCCATCATAGGCTTGCTGGACGGTGATGGGTTGGATGAGATTTATCATGTAATCGAGTTAGTTTTGTTAGGGTTTGATCCCTAGTATCCACTTTGTTCTGAGATTGATGTTGCTATGACTTTGCTATGCTTAATGCTTGTCACTAGGGCCCGAGTGCCATGATTTCAGATCTGAACCTATTATGTTTTCATCAATATATGAGAGTTCTTGATCCTATCTTGCAAGTCTATAGTCACCTATTATGTGTCATGATCCGTTAACCCCGAAGTGACAATAATCGGGATACTTACCGGTGATGACCGTAGTTTGAGGAGTTCATGTATTCACTATGTGCTAATGCTTTGTTCCGGTTCTCTATTAAAAGGAGACCTTAATATCCCTTAGTTTCCATTAGGACCCCGCTGCCACGGGAGGGTAGGACAAAAGATGTCATGCAAGTTCTTTTCCATAAGCACGTATGACTATAATCGGAATACATGCCTATATTACATTGACGAATTGGAGCTAGTTCTGTGTCACCCTATGTTATGACTGTTACATGATGAACCGCATCCAGCATAATTATCCATCATTGATCCATTGCCTATGAGCTTTCCATATAGTGGTTTACGCTTATTTACTTTCCCGTTGCTATTGTTACAATCACTACATAATACCAAAAATATTACTTTGCTTTCATTACTCTTTTGTTACCGTTACCATCACTATCATATTACTTTGCTACTAAACACTTTGCTGCAGATACTAAGTTTCCAGGTGTGGTTGAATTGACAACTCAGCTCCTAACACTTGAGAATATTCTTTGGCTCCCCTTGTGTCGAATCAATAAATTTGGGTTGAATACTCTACCCTCGAAAGCTGTTGTGATCCCCTATACTTGTGGGTTATCAAGACTAATTTCTGGCGCCGTTGCCGGGGAGCATAGCTCTATTCTTTGAGTCACTTGGGATTTATATTTGCTGGACACTATGAAGAATTTGAAAGACGCTAAGACAACAATTTATCCCTCAACTACAAGGGGAGGTAAGGAACTGCCATTTAGCTCTGCACTTGATTCACCTTCTGTTATGAGCACTGTTCAAGATATCTTCTGATATTCTGATAAATCGGCCGATTTATCGCTTACCATTGTCTGGCCGATAAGATAGATCGGCCGATAACTCAACCGATATGGCGATAAATCGGCCGATATGCCGATAAACTGGCCGATTTACCCCTTACCATGGGTGGACCGATAAGTTCCCGATAAGCGATATCCCCAACATTGGTTATGAGTAAGCTTGCGACACCTAAACCTGCTTCTGCTATTCGTTCTGATATGTCGCATGTTATTGATGCTACTACTTCTGCTATACATGATACTTATGATGAAACTACTTCTATGCTTGATACTACTGTGCCACTTGGTGATTTTCTCGAGGAACGACTTGCTAGGGCTAGAGAGATTGAAAATATTGAATCTGATTATGATGATGAAAGTGATGATGAAGAATCACTTGTTATTCCCGAGGGTTATTTATTTGATCAAGAAGCTTCTTTAGCTATTTTAGCTTGCAAAGATAGATATGAACTCAAAAGGTTATTAGCTAAATGGAATAAGCAATCTCTAAATGCTAGGATGAGACCTGACCCTGCTTTTGCTACTTCACCTATCTGTGTTACTGATAAGGATTATGAATTCTCTGTTGATCCAGATATAATTACTTTGGTTGAATCTGATCATTTTCATGGTTATGAATCTGAAACTGTTGTGGCACATCTTACTAAATTAAATGATATAGCCACCCTGTTCACTAATGATGAGAGATCTCGCTACTTTTATATCCTTAAAATATTTCCATTCTCATTAATGGGTGATGCTAAGATATGGTTTAATTCTCTTGATCCTGGTTGTGTGCGTAGTCCCCAGGATATGATTTACTACTTCTCTGCTAAATATTTCCCTGCTCATAAGAAACAAGCTGCTTTAAAGGAAATATACAACTTTGTGCAAATTAAAGAAGAGCGTCTCCCACAAGCTTGGGGGAGGATTCTCAAGTTACTTAATGCTTTGCCTGATCATCCTCTTAAGAAAAATGAAATACTTGATATCTTTTACAATGGACTAACCGATGCTTGCAGAGATTACCTGGATAGTTGTGCCGGTTCTCTTTTCAGGGAAAGAACACCGGATGAAGCTGAAATCTTATTGAATAATACGTAGACAAATGAAAATAATTGGGCACCTCCTGAGCCAGCTCCTGCTCCAATTAATGATCCTATTCCTAAACCAACTCTGAAAAAGAGAGGTATTCTATTTCTCAGTCCCGAAGATATGCAAGAGGCAAAGAAATCTATGAAAGAAAAAGGTATTAAAGCTGAAGATGTTAAGAATTTACCTCCTATTGAAGAAATACATGATCTTCATTTACCGCCAGCCGAAGAAACATATGATCTTAATCCTTTATTTATTGAAGAACCTCCTGACCCCGATAACCCGACACAGGTAGTAAAGGTAAATTCTCTCTATAGATATGATAAAGCTGAAATCCCTCCTGCTAAAATTGCTAGTCAATGCTTGGATGAGTTTGATAATTTTATGTTTAAACAAGAAGACTTCAATGCTTATTTTGGTAGACAATTAAAACAAGATGCTGGTATGATTAAATACTTGGATGATTATATGGATAATATTAAAGGTGAACTTAAACTTATTAGTAAACATGCTTCCATGGTTACCACTCAAGTAGAACAAGTACTTAAAGCTCAAAAGAATTGCTCAATGAGATGAATAGTAAGAAAAATGATTATGTTGTTAAAGTGGCTACTAGAACTGGTAGAATGACTCAGGAACCTTTGTATCTTGAAGGCCACCCTAAGAGAATTGAGCAAGATTCTCAGAGAAATAATATTGATGCACCTAGTTCTTCTAAAAAGAAGAAAAAGAAAAATGATAGAACTGTGCAAACCTCTAGTGAACCTATTGCTGAACCACCTGATAATCCAAATGATATCTCTATGTCTGATGCTGAAACACAATCTGGCAATGAACATGAACCTAATGAAAATGTTAATGATGATGTTCGTAACGATGCTCAACCTAGTAATAATGATGTAGAAATTGAACCTGCTGTTGATCTTGATAACCCACAATCAAAGAATCAACATTATGACAAGAAATACTTTGTTGCTAGGAAACATGGTAAAGAAAGAGAGCCTTGCGTTCAGAAACCCATGCCTTTTCGTCTCAAACCATCCAAGAAAAAGGATGATGAGGATTTTGAGCGCTTTGCTGAAATGATTAGACCTATCTTTTTGCATATGCGATTGACTGATATGCTCAAAATGAATCCTTATGCTAAGTACATGAAAGATATTGTTACAAATAAAAGAAAGATACCAGAAGCTGAAATTTCCACCATGCTTGCTAATTATACTTTTAAGGGTGGAATACCAAAGAAATTTGGAGATCCAGGAGTACCTACTATACCATGCTCCATTAAAAGAAACTATGTTAAAACTGCTTTATGTGATCTTGGAGCCGGTGTTAGTGTTATGCCTCTCTCTTTATATCGTAGACTTGACTTGAATAAGTTGACACCTACTGAAATATCTTTGCAAATGGCTGATAAATCAACTGCTATACCTGTCGGTATTTGTGAGGATGTGCCTGTTGTGGTTGCAAACGTTACTATTTTAACGTACTTTGTTATTCTTGATATTCCCGAGGACGATAGTATGTCTATTATTCTTGGAAGACCTTTTCTTAATACTGCAGGGGCTGTTATTGATTGCAACAAAGGCAATGTCACTTTTCATGTTAATGGTAATGAGCATACGGTACACTTTCCGAGGAAACAACCTCAAGTTCATAGTATCAATTCTATCGGAAAAATTCCATTGATTATATTTGGAGGTTTTGAATTTCCTCTTCGTACTGTCAAGAAGAAATATGATACACTTATTATTGGGGATGTGCATATCCCCGTTGAGGTAACCTGGTGTTATTCGAAATTTCTCCGGTTTCATGTTAATCGGAATGAGTTTGTTAACAAGACTTGATCAACCTTGTTACTGGATTCCTTTGACGAGCATAAGATGGATGAAACTAGAAGCACAACCTTCTGTACCCTCTCTATACTTTCTATTATTTAGTTGAAATAAAGTAAAAATAAATAATTTTCTGTCTGTTATCTGATTATCCGTGCAATATAAAAATACCTCGAAAATAAAAGTTCTCCAAATACCCTGAAAATTAAATATGATTTTTCTAGAATATTTGAGGATTTGTGGAACAAAGAACACACCAGGGGGGTCAACCACCTTGCCACGAGGTTGGAGGGCGCGCCCCCTGCCTCGTGGGCCCATAGTGGTCCTCCTCCACTTATTCCTGCACCCATCCTCTTATTCTTCCTCCCACAAACACGAAAAACCAACTCAAGCACGGGTTCCAGCCCTCTTTGCTGCCATTTTCGATCTCCTTGCTCAAAGCACCCCTCACAAAACTGCTTGGGGAGATTTTTCCTTGGTATGTGACTCCTCCATTGGTCCAATTAATTTTTGTTCTAGTGCTTTATTCATTGCAAATTTGTGTTGCTTAGGTGACCCTGTTCTTGAGCTTGCATATCAAATTTATATGGTCAAAAGTAGTTTTGATGCATGATATAGGCCCTAGGCACTTGTAGGAGTGGTTGCTATCAATATTATTGAGTTTGGTTTACTTTTATTTTGAAGTTACTAAAAAAATTTAGAATTTTTCAGAGGAAGAAAAATGCTTAGGAAAATGTTCCAAGGTGGTTCTTCAAGGAAGCAAGGACCCAGGCTTGCAATGCGTGATGCTGACGAAGAGCCACCAAGAGACGCTCCAGTGCGTCCTTGTGAGTGGCCTTCTGAAAATTTTATGGATCAAACGGGAATTAAAGAAGAATTTAACGCATATTTGCGTAATGCCGGTCTTGAGGACTTTGAGGCAGACAAATGCCCCCAGTATCATGATCTCACAAGCTCTTTTGTGAGGAGGTTTGAGTATTCATCTTCGCGTAATTCTCCTTCAATCATGTTTGATCTTTATGACAAATCTTATACCATGGACTTAGAGGATTTCACTTTTGCTTGCAAACTTCCACAATGGGGTAGTGTTAGGGATCCCCCTAAATCTGAATTTAGAAACTTTCTTGCTAGTATAACTGTAGGGGAATCTAGAGATATAACGTAAGCTACCATAGGGAGCATTCACTTTCCTGCTATACATTATTTTGCTCTCTTCATAGGTAGGTGCATAAATGCTAAGGATGAAGAGATGTCACATGTGTGTCCCTGACCTTAGCATTCTCATGAGTGCTGTGCTAGCAGACCAATATTATCATATGGGAGCCATTGTAGCTCGTAGGTTGCATCATAATAGATATAATGGAGATTTCTTTGGAGGGATTTATGCAACCCGCTTAGCTAAATTTCTTGAGATAGACGTTCGTGAAGGAGACATGGAGTTGCCACCTGCTTATTTAGATTTTGATTCTATGGTTTCTCACCATTTTGTCGAGAGGAACGAATCACCTCTCCAGTACCGACTAATCTTTGACAGACGCCGTGTTGTCCGTATTACTCTCCCTGCTCCTGCTTTCTTTGATTATCAGGCTAGAGGAGGATATACTATTACCAAAGAGGAGGCAGATGAGTACGAGAGGAGAGTGGAGGCCGCTCGTCGCCACACTGCAGCTCAGGAGGCAATAGCCGCTGCATCACAGTACGACCCCAACAACTATTATTATGGATATCAGCCAGGCCAGCCGTGGCCATAAACCAACTTAGGCCAAAAGCCTAAACTTGGGGAGTACGTATTTCTCACCGACATTACATTTATGTTCACACACACTCATTGCTAGATGTCGGTGCTCATACTTTTTCATTGTATCATCCATGCTAGTTTATTTCCTTTTATGCTTTCTTCTTGTGTGTTTAATAAACCTTAAGAAAAAACCAAAAAAATTGGTTGTAGCTTTTAATTAATTTACTTTCCATGCTTGTAGTAGTTATTAAAAAGGAAACCCAAAAATATTTCCCGTTCTTCTTTTGCTTGTTGGGAGCTTTCCCGTGTAAATAGTTTTATTTCTTTTCTTTTCTTTGGGGGTCAGTAGGAGAAGACCATAATTAAATTGTTGAAGTGGCTCTTAGATGCTTTATTGTTGATTTAACCAAGAGCCCATATTGCTTTGTCTTCTCCTGTTTATTGAATGCTCGCAGATTCCAGCTTAGTCCAATGCACGTGCACTGTTATTATTATTCACATCGTTCGGTCGTGCAAGTGAAAGGCAATTATGATGATATATGATGGACTGACTGAGATGAGAAAAGCTGGTATGAACTCGACCTCTTCTGTTTTTGTAGATATGATGAGTTCATCGTTCTTGATTCAGCTTGTTATGAATAAACATGTTCGCGATGACAATTAGAGATCATAGTTGCTTGTGCCATGCTTGATTAGCTATGAGTTATAATGGTTTACCTTGCATGCAAACATGCTATTAAAATGGTTATGATGTGGTATGATAGGGTGGTATCCTCCTCTAAATGATTTAAGTGACTTGACTTGGCACATGTTCACGCATGTAGTTGAAACAAATCAACATAGCCTTCACGATATTTATGTTCATGGTGGATTATATCCTACTCATGCTTGCATCCAATGTTTATTAATTTTAATGCATGTACATGGATGTTGTCGCTCTCTAGTTGGTCGCTTCCCAGTCTTTTGCTAGCCTTCACCTGTACTAAGCGGGAATACTTCTTGTGCATCCAATCCCTTAAACCCCAAAGTTATTCCAGATGAGTCCACTATACCTTCCTATATGCGGTATCTACCTGCCTTCCCAAGTAAATTTGTATGTGCCAAACTCTAAACCTTCAAATAATCATCCTGTTTTGTATGCTCGGATAGCCCATGTATCAACTAGGGCTGCCTGTATCTTCCATGCTAGGCGGGTTATTCTCAAGAGGAGTGGACTCCGCTCCTCACTCATGAGAAAATGCCTGGTCACCGGGATGCCCAGTCCCATGCTTTATGCAAACTAAATCAAAATAATTGCAAAACAAAACTCCCCCTGGGACCTGATGTATGTTGGAGGCGCTCGTTGTTTCAAGCAAGCCACGGATTGATGTTTGTTGGTGGAGGGGGAGTATAAACTTTACCATTCTGTTTGGGAACCGCCTATAATGTGTGTAGCATGGAAGATATCGTCATCTCTTGGTTGTTATGTTGACAATGAAAGTATACCGCTCAAAATATTATTCACCTCTATTTCAAAACCGAGCTCTGGCACCTCTACAAATCCCTGCTTCCCTCTGTGAAGGGCCTATCTATTTACTTTTATGTTGAGTCATCACCCTCTTATGAAAAGCACTAGCTGGAGAGCGCAGCTGTCATTTGCATTCATCACTGTTAACTTATATTGGGTGTGACTATGATTGGATCTCTTTTACCATGAATTACAATGTCTAGTCAGTCCTTGATCTTTAAAGGTGCTCTGCATTTATGTTTTGCGGTCTCAGAAAGGGCTAGCGAGATACCATCTTGTTATATCATATTATGATTGTTTTAAGAAAGCGTTGTCATCCGAGATTTATTATTATGGCTTGCTAGTTGATTATGCTATTGATATGGGTAATCATGAGACCTGAATGCTAGCTTGACATATTTACAACAACAAGACCAAACAGAGTTTGTACAACTTTTTCTTTATTTCTTTCAGTTTGTTAACTAAATTGCTTGAGGACAAGCAAGGGTTTAAGCTTGGGGGAGTTGATACGTCTCCGTCGTATCTACTTTTCCAGACACTTTTGCCCTTGTTTTGGACTCTAACTTGTATGATTTGAATGGAACTAACCCGGACTGACGCTATTTTCAGCAAAATTGCCATGATGTTGTTTTATGTGTAGAAAAACGAGTTCTCGGAATGACCTAAAACTCCACGAAATATCTTACAATAAATAATAAAAACTCCTCGCCAAAGATGAAGACCAGGGGGCCCACACCCTTGCCACGAGGGTGGGGGGCGCCCCCCCCCTAGGGCGCGCCCCCCTACCTTGTGGGCCCCCTGGAGACCTCCCGACTCCAACTCCAACTCTATATAACTGCTTTCGGGGAGAAAATATAGGAGAGAAGAAATCATCACGTTTTACGATATGAAGCCACCCCCAAGCCCTAAAACCTCTCGGGAGGGCTGATCTGGAGTCCGTTCGGGGCTCCGAAGAGGGGGATTCGTCACCGTTGTCATCATCAACCATCCTCCATCACCAATTTCATGATGCTCACCGCCGTGCGTGAGTAATTCCATCGTAGGCTTGCTGGACGGTGATGGGTTGGATGAGATTTATCATGTAATCGAGTTAGTTTTGTTAGGGTTTGATCCCTAGTATCCACTATGTTCTGAGATTGATGTTGCTATGACTTTGCTATGCTTAATGCTTGTCACTAGGGCCTGAGTGCCATGATTTTAGATCTGAACCTATTATGTTTTCATCAATATATGAGAGTTATTGATCCTATCTTGCAAGTCTATAGTCACCTATTATGTGTTATGATCCGTTAACCCCGAAGTGACAATAATCGGGATACTTACCGGTGATGATCGTAGTTTGAGGAGTTCATGTATTCACTATGTGCTAATGCTTTGTTCCGGTTCTCTATTAAAAGGAGACCTTAATATCCCTTAGTTTCCATTAGGACCCCGCTGCCACGGAAGGGTAGGACAAAAGATGTCATGCAAGTTCTTTTCCATAAGCATGTATGACTATATTCGGAATACATGCCTATATTACATTGACGAACCGGAGCTAGTTCTGTGTCACCCTATGTTATGACTATTACATGATGAACCGCATCCGACATAATTATCCATCATTGATCCATTGCCTACGAGCTTTCCATATACTGGTTTATGCTTATTTACTTTCCCGTTGCTATTGTTACAATCACTACATAATACCAAAAATATTACTTTGCTTTCATTACTCTTTTGTTACCGTTACCATCACTATCATATTACTTTGCTACTAAACACTTTGTTGCAGATACTAAGTTTCCAGGTGTGGTTGAATTGACAACTCAGCTGCTAATACTTGAGAATATTCTTTGGCTCCCCTTGTGTCGAATCAATAAATTTGGGTTGAATACTCTACCCTCGAAAGCTATTGCGATCCCCTATACTTGTGGGTTATCAAGATTCAATTATGATGAACCAATTGCTAGTGAGTTTTGTGCACTAGATTATCTTTATGAAGTTTTGCTTGAAATTCATGAATTTAAAAATTGTGATGAAGTACTTTATGGAGTGATTCACGATGAATCTTTGAATAGAAAGCATGATTGCAATGATGATAGTATAAATTCTATTAATGTCAATTGTGCTTATAATATGCAAAACCCTAAGCTTGGGGATGCTAGTTTTGCCATGTCTACTATTTGTTGCAATGATCATGATTGGGGTGATTCTTCTTTTTATCTTGAAAATTTATTTAAGCCCCATGATGAATATGAGATTGATAATAGTGTTTGCAATATTATTGCAAGTGGGTTTGGAAGAGTGTCAACTTTAGATCCCACATATTTGGAGAACGTTCAATCTTATGAAGTTTTTGATAAAAGTGGGTTTGGAGAGGTCATGACTTTAGTTAATGTTAATCCCACTATTTTGGAAAAGTGTCAACTTTGCATGCATGTGGATCGTGTTGAAAATATTTTATGTTATAGATATTTTGTTGAATTTGCTTATGATCCCACATGCAATTATTACGAGAGAGGAAAATATGTTGGTAGAAATTTTCATGTTACTAAATTACCTCTCGTTATGTTGAGATTGCTATTGTTTCTTTCCGCTTCCTTGCATATGCTAGTTTTTGCTTGCCTTGATAATTTGTTTGCCTATAAGATGCCTATGCATAGGAAGTATGTTAGAATTAGATGTGTTTGTCACGTGTTTTATGATGCTTTCTTTGTGCTTTAATTCTTGTCTTTCATGTGAGCATCGTTGAAATCTTATGCCTAGCTATAAGGCTTTAAAAAAGCGCTTGTTGGGAGACAACCCAATATTTTTACTTGCTGTTATTAAATAAATAATTTATATAGACCCTTTTTTGGTTGTGTTTTTTGTGTTTAATTAGTGTTTGTGCCAAGTAGAACTGTTGGGAAGACTTGGGGAAGGTCTTTTTTGCTCTTGCTGTAAAAAACAGAAACTTTAGCGCTCACGAGAATTGCTGCAAATTTTATTTTCAAAGTGATATTTAGTTAATTCTTTTTTCAGATGATTAATAGATAAATTCCTCACGTCCAGCAATTTATTTTAGAATTTTGGGGGTTGAATAAGTTGCGTTAGATACAGATTACTACAGACTATTCTATTTTTGACAGATTCTGTTTTTCATGTGTTGTTTGCTTATTTTGATGAATCTATGGCTAGTAAAATAGTTTATAAATCATAGAGAAGTTGTAATACATTAGGTTTAACACCAATATAAATCAAGAATGAGTTCATTACAGTACCTTGAAGTGGTGTTTTGTTTTCTTTCGCTAACGGAGCTCATGAGATTTTCTATTTAAGTTTTGTGTTGTGAAGTTTTCAAGTTTTGGGTAAAGATTTGATGGATTATGGAACAAGGAGTGGCAAGAGCCAAAGCTTGGGGATGCCCATGGCACCCCAAGTTAAAATTCAAGGACACCAAAAAGCCAAAGCTTGGGGATGCCCCGGAAGGCATCCCCTCTTTTGTCTTCGTCTATCGGTAACTTTACTTGGAGCTATATTTTTATTCACCACATGATATGTGTTTTGCTTGGAGCGTCTTGTATGATTTGAGTCTTTGCTTTTTAGTTTACCACAATCATCCTTGTTGTAGACACCTTTTGAGAGAGACTCACATGATTTAGAAATTATTAGAATACTCTATGTGCTTCACTTATATCTTTTGAGCTATATAGTTTTTGCTCTAGTGCTTTACTTATATCTTTTAGAGCACGGCGGTGGTTTTGTTTTATAGAAATAATTGATCTCTCATGCTTCACTTATATTATTTTGAGAGTCCTTTAGAACAACATGGAAATTTTCTTTTAGGAATAATATAAAAACTTTCATAGAAGTGCATTGAATACTATGAGAAGTTTGATACTTGATAATTGTTTTGAGATATGGAGATGGTGATATTAGAGTCATGCTAGTTGAGTAGTTGTGAATTTGAAGAATACTTGTGTTAAAGTTTATGATTCCCGTAGCATGCACGTAGAGTGAACCCTTGTGTGATGAAGTCAGAGCATGATTTATTTATTGATTGTCTTCCTTATGAGTGGCAGTAGGGGACGAGCGATGGTCTTTTCCTACCAATCTATCCCCCTATGAGCATGAGTGTAATACTTTTCTTTGATAACTTGTAGATCTTTTCAATAAGTATGTGAGTTCTTTATGACTAATGTTGAGTCCATGGATTATACGCACTCTCACCCTTCCACCATTGCTAGCCTCTCTAATATCGCGCAACTTTCTCCGGTATCATAAACCCACCATATACCTTCCTCAAAACATCCACCATACCTAACTATTATGGCATTTCCATGGCCATCCCGAGATATATTGCCATGCAACTTTCCACCGTTCCGTTATTAGGACAAGCTTCATCATTGTCATATTGCTTGCATGAGCATGTAGTTGACATCGTATTTATGGCAAAGCCACCGTTCATAATTTTCATACATGTCACTCATGCATCATTGCACATCCCGGTACACCACCGGAGGCATTCACATAGAGTCATATCTTGTTCTAAGTATTGAGTTGTAATTCTTGAGTTGTAAGTAAATAAAGTGTGATGATCATCATTATTAGAGCATTGTCCCAAGTGAGGAAAGGATGATGGAGACTATGATTCTCCTACAAGTCGGGATGAGACTCCGGACGAAAATAAAAAAAGAGAGAGAAAAGAGGCCAAAAAGAAAAAAAGAAAGAAGGCCCAAAGAAAAAAAGGAAAAATGAAAAAGAGAGAAAAAGGGAGAAGGGACAATGCTACTATCCTTTTTCCACACTTGTGCTTGATGTAGCACCATGATCTTCATGATAGAGAGTCTCCTATGATATCACTTTCATATACTAGTGGGAATTTTTCATTATAGAACTTGGCTTGTATATTCCAATGATGGGCTTCCTCAAAATTCCCTAGGTCTTCATGAGCAAGCAAGTTGGATGCACACCCACTTAGTTCTTTTGTTGAGCTTTCATACACTTATAGCTCTAGTGCATCCGTTGCATGGCAATCCCTACTCACTCACATTGATATCTATTAATGGGCATCTCCATAGCATGTTGATACGCCTAGTTGATGTGAGACTGTCTTCTCATTTTTGTCTTCTCCACAACCACCATTCTATTCCACATATAGTGCTATATCCATGGCTCACGCTCATGTATTGCATGGATATTGAAAAAGTTTGAGAACATCAAAAGTATGAAACAATTGCTTGGCTTGTCATCGGGGTTGTGGTGCATGATTTAAATATTTTATGTGGTGAAGATAGAGCATAGATAGACTATATGATTTTGTAGGGATAACTTTCTTTGGCCATGTTATTTTGAGAAGACATAATTTCTTAGTTAGTATGCTTGAAGTATTATTATTTTTATGTCAATATTAAACTTTTATCTTGAATCTTTTGGATCTGAACATTCATGCCACAATAAAGAAAAAATACATTGAGAAATATGTTAAAAAGCATTCCACATAAAAAATTCTTCTTTTATCATTTACCTACTCGAGGACGAGCAGGAATTAAGCTTGGGGATGCTTGATACGTCTCCAACGTGTCTATAATTTTTGATTGCTCCATGCTATTATATTATCTATTTTGGATGTTAACGGGCTTTAGTTTACACTTTTATATCATTTCTGGGACTAACCTACTAATCGGAGGCCCAACCCAAATTGTTGTTTTTTTGCCTATTTTAGAGTTTCGCCGAAAAGAAATATCAAACGGAGTCCAAACAAAATGAAACCTTCGGGAACGTGATTTTCTCAACAAACGTGATCCATGAGACTTGGAGTGGGCGTCAAGAAACAACCGAGGAAGCCACGAGGCAGGGGGCGTGCCTACCCCCCTGGGCGCGCCCTCCATCCTCGTGGGCCCCTTGTTGCTCCACCGACGTACTTCTTCCTCCTATATATATCCACGTACCCCCCCCCAAACATCCAGGAGCACCACGAAAACCTAATTCCATCGCCGCAACCTTCTATACCCGAGAGATCCCATCTTGGGGCCTTTTCCGGAGCTCCACCGGAGGGGGCATTGATCACGGAGGGCCTCTACATCAACTCCATGGCCTCTCTGGTGATGTGTGAGTAGTTTACTTCAGACCTACGGGTCCATAGTTATTAGCTAGATGGCTTCTTCTGTCTCTTAGGATCTCAATACAAAGTTATCCTCGATCTTCTTGGAGATCTATTCGATGTAATCTTCTTTTGCGGTGTGTTTGCCGAGATCCGATGAATTGTGGGTTTATGATCCAGATTATATATGAAAAATATTTGATTCTTCTCTGAATTCTTTTATGTATGATTGGTTTGTCCTTGCAAGTCTCTTAGAATTATCAGTTTGGTTTGGCCTACTAGATTGATCTTTCTTGCAATGGGAGAAGTGCTTAGCTTTGGGTTCAATCTTGCGGTGCTCGATCCCAGTGACAGAAAGGGAAACGACACGTATTGTACTGTTGCCATCGAGGATAAAAGGATGGGGTTTATATCATATTGCATGAGGTTATCCCTCTACATCATGTCATCTTACTTAAAGCATTACTCTGTTCTTATGAACTTAATACTCTAGATGCATGCTGGATAGCGGTCGATGTGTGGAGTAATAGTAGTAGATGCAGAATCATTTCGGTCTACTTGTCACGGACGTGATGCCTATATACATGATCATACCTAGATATTCTCATAACTATGCTCAATTCTATTAATTGCTCGACAATAATTCATTTACCCACCGTAATACTTATGCTCTTGAGAGAAGCCACTAGTGAAACCTATGGCCCCCGGGTCTATCTTCCATCATATTAATCTTCCGATACTTAGCTATTTCTATTTCCGTTTATTTTACTTTGCATCTTTATTTATTTTTATCATAAAAATACCCAAAAATTTATCTTATCATATCTATCAGATCTCACTCTCGTAAGTGACCGTGAAGGGATTGACAACCCTTTTATTGCGTTGGTTGTGAGGTTCTTATTTGTTTGTGTAGGTGCGTGGGACTCGAGCGTGATCTCCTACTGGATTGATACCATGGTTCTAAAAAACTAAGGGAAATACTTATGCTACTTTACTGCATCACCCTGTCCTCTTCAAGGGAAAACCAACACAGTGCTCAAGAGGTAGCATTCTCGAACCCGTAGGGTCCGCACGCTTAACGTTCGGTGACGATCGGTATTATTAGTTTATGTGTTTTGATGTACCGAAGGTAGTTCGGAGTACCGGATTTGATCACGGACATGACGAGGAGTCTCGGAATGGCCGAGACATTAAGATCGATATATTGGAAGCCTATGTTTGGACATCGGAATGGTTCCGAGTGGTTCGGGCATTTTTCCGGAGTACCGGGAGGTTACCGGAACCCCCCAGGGAGTATATGGGCCTTATTGGGCCTTAGTGGAATAGAGGAGAGGGAAGGGAAAAGAGGGAGGCACGCCCCCCAAGCCCAATCCAAATTGGGAGGGGGGCCGGCCCCCCTTTCCTTCCTCCCTCTCCCCTCCTTCCTTCCTCTCCTACTCCTCCTTGGAAAGGGGGGAATCCTACTCCCGGAGGGAGTAGGACTCCCCTAGGGCGCGCCATAGAGAGGGCCGGCCCTCCCCCTCCTCCACTCCTTTATATACGGGGGAGGGGGGTACCCCATGGACACACAAGTTGATCATTGATCTTTTAGTCGTGTGCGGTGCCCCCCTCCACCATAATCCACCTCGGTTATATCGTAGCGGTGCTTAGGCGAAGCCCTGTTCCGGTAGCATCATCATCACCGTCATCATGCCATTATGCTGACGAAACTCTCCCTCGAAGCTCTACTAGATCGTGAGTTCGGAGGACGTCACCGAGCTGAATGTGTGCAGATCGCGAAGGTGCCGTACGTTCAGTACTAGGGATCGGTCGATCGTGAAGACGTACGACTACATCAACCGCGTTGTCATAACGCTTTCGCTTACGGTCTACGAGGGTACGTGGACGACACTCTTCCCTCTCGTTGCTATGCATCACCATGATCTTGCGTGTGCGTAGGAAATTTTTTTAAATTAATGTGTTCCCCAACACGTATCTCCATATGTGTGTTGCCAAAAACTTGTGGGATGCGCTCGAAGCTAAGTTCGACGCAACCGATGCTGGCAGTGAGCTGTATGCCATGGAGCAGTTCCATGATTACAGGATGGTTGATAACTGTTCTGTATTGGACCAGGCTCATGAGATGCAGTGCATCACTAAGGAGCTAGAGCTCCTTAAGTGTGAGTTACCGGACAAGTTGTCGCGGGTTGCATTATTGCAAAACTCTATCCTGGATGGAGGAACTTTGGTACTTCTCTCAAGCACTTGAGGCGTGAATTCTCTGTTGAGGATGTCATCAGTTATCTTAGTGTTGAACAGAACTTGAGAGCAAAGCACTCACACGTGAAAGGGGCAGGGGGTTCTTCTAGCGCCAATGTGGTGCAAAAGAATTACCACAAGTTCAAGGGAAAGAACTCTGTCCAGTAGAATACTACCTTCAAGAAGAAGGGTAAGAAGAAAGACAAAAGGAGAGATGGTTGTTTTAGTTGTGGTTTAGAGGAACACTGGGCAAACAAGTACAAGAATACAAGATATGACTCCAAGTCTGTCAATGTCACTCTGAGCAATAATGATGGGGCATCTGGGTATGGTAATCTGTTTACCGTACTTTTAGTTTGTCAGTCCACCGATTGGTGGGTTGACACTGGGGCCAATATTCATGCGTGTGTTGATGTGTCTTTGTTTTCTTCTTACCAGGTCGCACGAGATTGCCTAGTCCTGATGGGGAATGGCTCACATGCTTCTGTTCATGGTGTTGGCACGGTATATCTGAATTTTACTTCGGGAAAGATCGTGCAGCTGAAGAATATGTAGCATGTCCCCGCCATCAAGAAGAATCTCATTGGTGGCTCCCTTCTATGTAAAGAAGGGTTTAACTTAGTATTTGAGTCCAACAAAGTAGCCGTATCTCGATCGGTATGGACTATTTGTTGGAAAATGATATGATTGTGGTGGTTTGTTCCACCTTTCCCTAGAGGATTTCTGTAATAAAGTCGTGAACAAAATTTATTCTAATGTGAATGAATCTGAGGTTTGGCATTCACATCTTTGTCACATTAGTTTCGGTTGTATGACACGGCTAGCCGATGGATTTAATCCCGAGTTTCACTTTAGCCAAAGGCTCTAAGTACACAACCTTCTTCTTGTAGACGTTGTTGGGCCTCCAAGTGCAGAGGTTTGTAGGACAGTAGCAAATTTCCCTCAAGTGGATGACCTGAGGTTTATCAATCCGTGGGAGGCATAGGACGAAGATGGTCTCTCTCAAACAACCCTGCAACCAAATAGCAAAGAGTCTCTTGTGTCCCCAACACACCCAATACAATGGTAAATTGTATAGGTGCACTAGTTCGGCGAAGAGATGGTGATATAAGTGCAATATGGATGGTAGATATAGGTTTTTGTAATCTGAAAATATAAAAACAGCAAGGTAACTAATGATAAAAGTGAGCACAAACGGTATTGCAATGCTTTGAAACAAGGCCTAGGGTTCATACTTTCACTAGTGCAAGTTCTCTCAACAATAATAACATAATTGGATCATATAAAAATCCCTCAACATGCAACAAATAGTCACTCCAAAGTCACTAATAGCAGAGAACAAACGAAGAGATTATTGTAGGGTACGAAACCACCTCAAGTTATCCTTTCGGGTCGATCTATTCAAGAGTCCGTCGTAAAATAACACGAAGTTATTCTTTCCGTTCAATCTATCCTAGAGTTCGTACTAGAATAACACCTTAAGATACAAATCAACCAAAACCCTAATGTCACCTAGATACTCCAATGTCACCTCAAGTATCCGTGGGTATGATTATATGATATGCATCACACAATCTCATATTCATCTATTCAACCACACAAAGAACTTCAAAGAGTGCCCCAAAGTTTCTACCGGAGAGTCAAGACGAAAACATGTGCCAACCCCTATGCATAAGTTCACGGGGTCACGGAACTCGCAAGTTGATCTCCAAAACATACATCAAGTGGATCACGTGATATCCCATTGTCACCACAGATAAGCACATGCAAGACATACATCAAGTGTTCTCAAATCCTTAAAGACTCAATCCGATAAGATAACTTCAAAGGGAAAACTCAATCCATTACAAGAGAGAAGAGGGGGAGAAACATCATAAGATCCAACTATAATAGCAAAGCTCGCGATACATCAAGATCGTGCCGAATCAAGAACACGAGAGAGAGAGAGAGAGATCAAACACATAGCTACTGGTACATACCCTCAGCCCCGAGGGTGAACTACTCCCTCCTCATCATGGAGACCGCCGGGATGATGAAGATGGCCACCAGAGAGGGATTCCCCCCCCTCCGGCAGGCTGCCAGAACGGGTCTAGATTGGTTTTTGGTGGCAACAGAGGCTTGCGGTGGCGGAACTCCCGATCTAGGTTTCTTTCTAGAAGTTTGGGGTTATATAAGAGGTGTTGAAGTAGGGAACAAGTCAGGGGGGTCTCCGAGGCAGCCATGAGGTAGGGGGCGCGCCCCCCACCCTTGTGGTGGCCTCGGGACTCTTCTGGCCCATCTCCGGTACTCCGTGGGCTTCTTCTGGTCCAAAAATGATCTCCGTGAAATTTCAGGTCAATTGGACTCCGTTTGATTTTCCTTTCGTGCGATACTCAAAAACAATGAAAAAATAGAAACTGGCACTAGGCTCTAGGTTAATAGGTTAGTCACAAAAATCATATAAAATAGCATATAAATGCATATAAAAACATCCAAGGTTGATAATATAATAGCATGGAATAATACAAAATTATAGATACGTTGGGGACGTATCTGTGTGTGCAAGCTAGGCAACCTCGTAAGCCTCACAAGCCCGTGAAGGAGAGACAGCTGGCACCATTAGAGCCCATACATTTAGAGCTCTATGAAGTGAATGGTGTGTTGACTAAAGCCGGAAAGAAATACCTCATGACTTTGATTGATGATTCCACTAGATTATGTTATGTGTATTTGTTAAATACTAAGGATGAGGCTCTACACTACTTTAAAATCTATAAAGTAGAAGTTGAGAACCAACTTTAGAAAAAAAATGAGTCTGATCTGATCGTGGTGAAGAGTAATTTTCTAGTGATTTCGATTTATTCTATGCAGAACATGGTATTATTCATGAGAAGACGCCTCCCTATTCATCCCAGTCAAACGGGGTTACCGAACGGAAAAACCGCACTCTAATAGATTTGGTTAACCCCATGTTAGATACATCGGGTGTATCCAAGGCATGGTGGGGGAGGCTGTAGTGACATCATGTCATGTTCTGAATAAAGTTCCCGCGAAGGATAATGAGACTACTCCCTATGAGCAATGGGAAAAATAAAAGAAGTGCACTCTCTTACTTACGCACTTGGGGCTGTTTGGCAGAAGTCAATGTGCCAATCCCCAAAAAACGTAAGCTAGGTTCGAAGACCGTGGACTGCGTTAATTTGGGTTATGCTAAGAATAGCGTTGGCTATAGAATTTTGGTAGTGAAATCCGAGGTACCTGACCAGAAGGTCGGTACAATTCTAGAGTCTAAGGATGCTACATTCTTTGAGGATATTTTCCCCATGAGAGATATGCAAAGCACTTCTAGACTGGAATCAGATGAGACTCCTGAACCTGCCATTCCGATGGACTATTATGAACACAAAAGTGATGAAAGTTCATCAGATGATGACGAGGAAGCTCCTGTTAGGAGCAAGAGACAGAGGACTGCAAAGTCTTTTGGTGATGACTTCCTCGTGTACCTCATGGATGATGACACTCCCAGATCCATTTCAGAAGCTTATGCATCTCCGGATGCTGACTACTTGAAGGATGCGGTTCGTAGCGAGATGGATTCCATCATGGCTAACGGGACATGGGAGATCACTGATCATCCTTATGGTTGTCAACCATTGGGATGTAAGTGGGTGTTCAAAAGGAAGCTTAGGCCCGATGGTACTGTTGAGAGGTACAAGGCTAGGCTTGTGGCCAAGGGTTATGCCCAGAAAGAAGAAGAAGATTTCTTCGATACTTACTCACATGTGGCTAGAATGACAACCATTCGAGTGTTACTCGCATTGGCTGCCTCACATGGTCTTCTCGTTCATCAGATGGACGTTAAGACAATTTTCCTTAACGGAGAGCTAAACAAGGAAATTTATATGCAACAACCAAATGGCTTTGTAGTAAATGGTCGGGAAAGAAAGGTGCGCAAGCTAGTGAAATCTTTGTATGGCCTGAAACAAGCGCCTAAGCAATGGCATGAGAAGTTCAGTATCACTTTGACATCTGTTGGCTTTGTTGTTAATGAAACCGACAAATGTGTATACTATCGCTATGGTGGGAGCGAAGGAGCTATACTGTGTGCGTATGTCGATGACATACTGATATTTGGGACCCACCTCAAAGTCATTGAGGAGGTCAAAGCTTTTCTATCTCATAACTTCGAGATGAAAGACCTAGGCATGGCTGATGTTATCTTGAACATCAAGCTACTGATAAATAATAAGGGAGGAATTGCACTTTTGCAATCCCACTATGTTGAAAAGATTTTGAGCCGTTTTCGGTATTCGGACTGCAAACCTTCTGCAACACCATATGATCCTAGCGTGCGGATTCAAAAGTTCAAAGGCATGGCTATAGATCAATTGAGATATTCTCAAGTGGTTGGTTCACTCATGTACCTAGCTTGTGCTACTCGTTCTGACATCTCATTTGTTGTGTGTAAACTGAGCCGGTTTGTTTCCAATCCGGAAGATGTGCATTGGCATGATGTTGAGCGAGTGATGCATTATTTGCAAGGTATTGTGAACTATGGAATTCACTATTCTGGGTACCCAATGGTACTTGAGGGGTATAGTGATTCAAATTGGATATCAGATGCTGATGAGATGAAAGACATAAGTGGATATGCCTTCACACTTGGAGGTGGTGGTGTTTTCTGCAAGTCTTGCAAGCGGATGATCGACTATGGAAGTAGAACTCATAGCATTAGACACATCATACGCTGAAGCAGAATGGCTTTCAGAGCTTTTGATGGATTTTCCAGTGGTTGATAAAACCAGTCTCGGCTGTCCTTATGAACTGTGACAATCAAACTGTGATTGCCAAGGCTAAGAGTTCATAGGACAACATGAAATCCACAAAGCACATAAGAAGAAAATTAAAATCTATCAGAAAATCAAGAAACTCTGGAGTGATGGTGTTGGATTATATCCAGACTGCTAAAACTCTAGCACACCCTTTTACAAAAGGGCTATCAGAGATTGTGATAGAAAATGCATCGAGGGAGATGGGTATGAGACCCAGTAAGTTGCCATGGGGGTAACCCAGCCTATTGTTGGGGAACGTAGTAATTTCAAAAAAAATCCTACGCACACGCAAGATCATGGTGATGCATAGCAACGAGAGGGGAGAGTGTTGTCTATGTACCCTCATAGACCGGCAACGGAAGCGTTGACACAACATAGAGGAAGTAGTCGTACGTCTTCCCGATCCGACCGATCCAAGTACCGAACGTACGGCACCTCCGAGTTCTGCACACATTCAACTCGGTGACGTCCCTCGAGCTCCGATCCAGAAAAGTGTTGCGGGAGAGTTTCGTCAGCACGACGACGTGATGACGGTGATGATGTTCTACCGACGCAGGGCTTCGCCTAAGCACCACTACGATATGACCGAGGTGGAATATGGTGGAAGGGGGCACCGCACACGGCTAATGAACGATCGCGAAGATCAACTTGTGTGTCATGGGGTGCCCCCTTGCCCCCGTATATAAAGGAGGGAGAGGGGGAGGTGCGGCCGGCCCAAGGGGTGCGCCTGGAGGAGTCCTACTCCCACCGGGAGTAGGACTCCCCCCTCTTGCCTTGTTGGAAAAGGAAGGGGGAAGGGAGAAAGAGGAAAGGGGGGCGCCCCCCCCCCCTTCCTTGTCCTATTCGGACTAGGGGGGAGGGGGCGCGCGGCCTACCCTGGCCGGCCCTCCTCTTCTCCCTTAGGGCCCATGTAGGCCCAATAACCCCCGGGGGGGTTCCGGTAACCCCCCCGGTACTCCGGTAAAATCCCGATTTCACCCGGAACTTTTCCGATATCCAAATATAGGCTTCCAATATATCAATCTTTATGTCTCGACCATTTCAAGACTCCTCGTCATGTCCGTGATCACATCCGGGACACTGAACAACCTTCGGTACATCAAAACACAAAAACCCTAATTACGATCGTCACCGAACTTTAGGCGTGCGGACCCTACGGGTTCGAGAACTATGTAGACATGACCGAGACACGTCTTCGGTCAATAACCAATAGTGGAACCTAGATGCTCATATTGGCTCCTACATATTCTACCAAGATCTTTATCGGTCAGACCGCATAACAATATACGTTGTTCCCTTTGTCATCGGTATGTTACTTGCCCGAGATTCGATCGTCGGTATCTCAATACCTAGTTCAATCTCGTTACCGGCAAGTCTCTTTACTCGTTCTGTAATACATCATCCCGCAACTAACTTATTAGTTGTAATGCTTGCAAGGCTTGAGTGATGTGCATTACCGAGAGGGCCCAGAGATACCTCTCCGACAATCGGAGTGACAAATCCTAATCTCAAAATACGCCAACCCAACAAGTACCTTTGGAGACACCTGTAGAGCACCTTTATAATCACCCAGTTACGTTGTGACGTTTGGTACCACACAAAGTGTTCCTCCGGTAAACGGGAGTTGCATAATCTCATAGTCATAGGAACATGTATAAGTCATGAAGAAAGCAGTAGCAACAAACTAAACGATCAAGTGCTAAGCTAACGGAATGGGTCAAGTCAATCACATCATTCTCCTAATGATGTGATCCCGTTAATCAAATGACAACTCATGTCTATGGTTAGGAAACATAACCATCTTTGATCAACGAGCTAGTCAAGTAGAGGCATACTAGTGACATACTGTTTGTCTATGTATTCACACATGTATTATGTTTCCGGTTAATACAATTCTAGCATGAATAATAAACATTTATCATGATATAAGGAAATAAATAATAACTTTATTATTGCCTCTAGGGCATATTTCCTTCAGTCTCCCACTTGCACTAGAGTCAATAATCTAGTTCACATCGCCATGTGATTTAATACCAATAGTTCACATCACCATGTGATTAACACCCATAGTTCACATCGACATGTGACCAACACCCAAAGGGTTTACTAGAGTCAATAATCTAGTTCACATCGCTATGTGATTAACACCCAAAGAGTACTAAGGTGTGATCATGTTTTGCTTGTGAGAGAAGTTTAGTCAACGGGTCTGCCACATTCAGATCCGTAAGTATTTTGCAAATTTCTATGTCAACAATGCTCTGCACGAAGCTACTCTAGATAATTGCTCCCACTTTCAATATGTATCCAGATTGAGATTTAGAGTCATCTGGATCAGTGTCAAAATTTGCATCGACGTCACCCTTTACGATGAACCTTTTTGTCACCTCCATAATCGAGAAACATATCCTTATTCCACTAAGGATAATTTTGACCGCTGTCCAGTGATCTACTCCTAGATCACTATTGTACCCCTTGCCAAAAACAGTGTAGGGTATATAATAGATCTGGTACACAGCATGGCATATTTTATAGAACCTATGGCCAAGGCATAGGGAATGACTTTCATTCTCTTTCTATCTTCTGTCGTGGTCGGGCTTTGAGTCTTACTCTGTTTCACACCTTGTAACACAGGCAAGAACTCTTTCTTTGACTATTCCATTTTGAACTACTTCAAAATCTTGTCAAGGTATGTACTCATTGAAAAACTTATCAAGCGTCTTGATCTATCTCTATAGATCTTGATGCTCAATATGTAAGCAGCTTCACTGAGGTCTTTCTTTGAAAAACTCCTTTCAAACACTCCTTTATGCTTTCCAGAATAATTCTACATTATCTCCGATCAACAATATGTCATTCACATATACTTATCAGAAATTTTGTAGTGCTCCCACTCACTTTCTTGTAAATACAGGCTTCACCACAAGTCTGTATAAAACTATATGCTTTGATCAACTTATCAAAGCGTATATTCCAACTCCGAGATGCTTGCACCAGTCCATAGATGGATCGCTGGAGCTTGCATATTTTGTTAGCACCTTTAGGATTGACAAAACTTTCTTGTTGCATCATATACAACTCTTCTTTAATAAATCCATTAAGGAATGTAGTTTTGTTTATCCATTTGCCAAATTTCATAAAATGTGGCAATTGCTAACATGATTCGGATAGACTTAAGCATAGATACAAGTGAGAAACTCTCATCGTAGTCAACACCTTGAACTTGTCGAAAACCTTTTACGACAATTCTAGCTTTGTAGATAGTAACACTACTATCAGCATCCGTCTTCCTCTTGAAGATCCATTTAATCTCAACTGCTTGCCAATCAACGGGCAAGTCAACCAAAGTCCACACTTTGTTCTCATACATGGATCCCATCTCAGATTTCATGGCCTCAAGCCATTTCGCGGAATCTGGGCTCATCATCGCTTCCTCATAGTTCGTAGGTTCGCATGGTCAAGTAACATGACCTCCAGAATAGGATTACCGTACCACTCTGGTGCGGATCTCACTCTGGTTTACCTACGAGGTTTGGTAGTAACTTGATCTGAAGTTACATGATCATCATCATTAGCTTCCTCACTAATTGGTGTAGTAGTCACGGGAATAGATTTCTGTGATGAACTACTTTCCAATAAGGGAGCAGGTACAGTTACCTCATCAAGTTCTACTTTCCTCCCACTCACTTCTTTCGAGAGAAACTCCTTCTCTAGAAAGGATCCATTCTCAGCAACGAATATCTTGCCTTCGGATCTATGATAGAAGGTGTACCCAATATTTTCTTTTGGGTATCCTATGAAGACGCACTTCTCCGATTTGGGTTTGAGCTTATCAGGTTGAAACTTTTTCACAGAAGCATTGCAACCTCAAACTTTAAGAAACGACAGCTTAATTAGGTTTCTTGCCAAACCATAGTTCATACGGTGTCGTCTCAACGGATTTAGATGGTGCCCTATTTAACGTGAATGTAGTTGTCTCTAATGCATAACCCCAAAATGATAGTGGTAAATTGGTAAGAGACATCATAGATGGCACCATATCTAATAAAGTACGGTTATGATGTTCGGACACACCATTACACTGTGGTGTTCCAGGTGGCGTGAGTAGTGAAACTATTTCACATTGTTCTAATTGAAGGCCAAACTCGTAACTCAAATATTTTACTTCTGCGATCATATCGTAGAAACTTTTATTTTTGTTACGATGATTCTCCACTTCACTCTAAAATTCTTTGAACTTTTCAACTGTTTCAGACTTGTGTTTCATTAAGTAGATATACCCATATCTGCTCAAATCATCTGTGAAGGTTAGAAAATAATGATACTTGCCATGAGCCTTAACACTCATCGGACCGCATACATCAGTATCTATTATTTCCAATAAGTCAGTTGCTTGCTCCATTGTTCCGGAGAACGGAGTCTTAGTCATCTTGCCCATGAGGCATGGTTCGCAAGCATGAAGTGATTCATAATCAAGTGATTCCAAAAGTCCATCAGCATGGAGTTTCTTCATGCGCTTTACACCAATATGACCTAAACGGCAGTGCCACAAATAAGTTGCACTATCATTATTATTTTGCATTTTTTGGTTTCAATATTATGAATATGTGTATCACTATGATCGAGATCCAACGAACCATTTTCATTGGGTGTGTAACCATATGAGGTTTTATTCATGTAAACAGAACAACAATTTATTCTCTTAAATGAATAACCGTATTGCAATAAACATGATCAAATCATATTCATGCTCAACGCAAACACCAAATAACACTTATTTAGGTTCAACACTAATCCCGAAAGTATAGGGAGTGTGCGATGGTGACCATATCAATCTTGGAACCACTTCCAACACACATAGTCACTTCACCCTTAACTAGTCTCTGTTCATTCTGCAACTCCCGTTTCGAGTTACTACTCTTAGCAACTGAACCAGTATCAAATACCAAGGGGTTGCTACGAACACTAGTAAAATACACATCAATAATTTGTATATCAAATATACCTTTGTTCACTTTGCCATCCTTCTTATCCGCCAAATACTTGGGGCAGTTCCGCTTCCAGTGACCAGTCCCTTTGTAGTAGAAGCACTTAGTCTCAGGCTTAGGACCAGACTTGGGCTTCTTCACTTGAGCGGCAACTTGCTTGCCGTTCTTCTTGAAGTTCCCCTTCTTCCCTTTGCCCTTTTCTTGAAACTAGTGGTCTTGTCTACCATTAACACTTGATATTTTTCTTGATTTCTACCTTCGTTGATTTCAGCATTACGAAGAGCTTGGGAATCGTTTCTGTTATCCCTTGCATATCATAGTTCATCACAAAGTTCTACTAACTTGGTGATGGTGACTAGAGAATTCTGTCAATCACTATCTTATCTGGAAGATTAATTCCCACTTGATTCAAGCGATTGTAGTACCCAGACAATCTGAGTACATGCTCACTGCTTGAGCTATTCACCTCCATTTTTTTAGCTATAGAACTTGTTGGAGACTTCATATCTCTCAACTCGGGTATTTGCTTGAAATATTAACTTCAACTCCTGGAACATCTCATATGGTCCATGACATTCAAAACGTCTTTGAAGTCCCGATTCTAAGCCGTTAAGCATAGTGCACTAAACTATCAAGTAGTCATCATATTGAGCTAGACAAACGTTCATAACATTTGCATCTACTCCTGCAATAGGTCTGTCACCTAGTGGTGCATCAAAGACATAATTCTTCTGTGCAGCAATGAGGATAATCCTCAGATCACGGATCCAATCTGCATCATTGCTACTGACATTTTTCAACATAATTTTTCTCTAGGAACACAATAAACTGGGAGCAACATCGCGAGCTATTGATCTACAACATAGATATGCTAATACTACCAGGACTAAGTTCATGATAAATTAAAGTTCAATTAATCATATTACTTAAGAACTCCCACTTAGACAGACATCCCTCTAATCTTCTAAGTGATCACGTGATCCATATCAACTAAACCATGTCCGATCATCACGTGAGATGGAGTAGTTTCAATGGTGAACATCACTATGTTGATCATATCTACTATATGATTCACGCTCGACCTTTCGGTCTCCGTGTTCCGAGGCCATATCTGTTATATGCTAGGCTCATCAAGTTTAACCTGAGTATTCCGTGTGTGCAACTGTTTTGCACCCGTTGTATTTGAATGTAGAGCCTATCACACCCGATCATCACGTGGTATCTCAGCACGAAGAACTTTCGCAACGGTGCATACTCAGGGAGAACACTTGTACCTTGATAATTAGTGAGAGATCATCTTATAAAGCTACCGTCGAACTAAGCAAAATAAGATGTATAAAAGATAAACATCACATGCAATCACAATATGTGACATGATATGGCCATCATCATCTTGTGCCTTTGATCTCCATCTCCAAAGTATCATCATGATCTCCATCATCACCGGCATGACACCATGATCTCCATCATCTTGATCTATATCGATGTGTCGTCACATGGTTGTCTCGCCAACAATTGCTCTTGCAACTATTGCTATCGCATAGCGACAAAGTAAAGCAATTATTTGGTCCTTGCATCTTATGCAATAGAGAGATAACCATAAGGCTTTTGCCTGTTGCCGATAACTTCAACAAAACATGATCATCTCATACAACAACTTATATCTCATCATGTCTTGACCATATCACATCACAACATGCCCTGCAAAAACAAGTTAGACGTCCTCTACTTTGTTGTTGCAAGTTTTACGTGGCTGCTACGGGCTGAGCAAGAACCGTTCTTACCTACGCATCAAAACCACAACGATAGTTTGTCAAGTTGGTGTTGTTTTAACCTTCACAAGGACCGGGCGTAGCCACACTCGGTTCAACTAATGTTGGAGAAACTGACACCCGCTAGTCACCTGTGTGCATAGCACGGCGGTAAAACCAGTCTCGCGTAAGCATACGCGTAATGTCGGTCCGGGCCGCTTCATCCAACAATACCGTCGAACCAAAGTATGACATGCTGGTAAGCAGTATGACTTATATCACCCACAACTCACTTGTGTTCTACTCGTGCATATTACATCAATGCATAAAACCAGGCTCGGATGCCACTGTTGGGGAACGTAGTAATTTCAAAAAAATTCCTACGCACACGCAAGATCATGGTGATGCATAGAAACAAGAGGGGAGAGTGTTGTCTACGTACCCTCGTAGACCGGCAACGGAAGTGTTGACACAACGTAGAGGAAGTAGTCATACGTCTTCCCGATCCGACCGATCCAAGTACCGAACGTACGGCACCTCCGAGTTCTGCACACGTTCAACTCGATGACGTCCATCGAGCTCCGATCCAGCAAAGTGTTGAGGGAGAGTTTCGTCAGCACGACGGCGTGATGACGGTGATGATGTTCTACCGACGCAGGGCTTCACCTAAGCACCGCTACGATATGACCGAGGTGGAATATGGTGGAAGGGGGCACCGCACACGACTAAGGAATGATCACGAAGATCAACTTGTGTGTCATGGGGTGCCCCCTTTCCCCCGTATATAAAGGAGGGAGAGGGGGAGGTGCGGCCGGCCCAAGGGGTGCGCCTGGAGGAGTCCTACTCCCACCGGGAGTAGGACTCCCCCCTCTTGCCTTGTTGGAAAAGGAAGGGGGAAGGGAGAAAGAGGAAAGGGGGGCGCCCCCCCCCCCCCTCCTTGTCCTATTCGGACTAGGGGGGAGGGGGCGCGCGGCCTGCCCTGGCCGGCCCTCCTCTTCTCCCTTAGGGCCCGTGTAGGCCCAATAACCCCCGGGGGGGTTCCGGTAACCCCCCGGTATTCCGGTAAAATCCCGATTTCACCCGGAACGTTTCCGATATCCAAATATAGGCTTCCAATATATCAATCTTTATGTCTCGACCATTTCGAGACTCCTCGTCATGTCCGTGATCACATCTGGGACACCGAACAACCTTCGGTACATCAAAACACAAAAACCCTAATACGATCATCACCGAACTTTAAGCGTGCGGACCCTACGGGTTCGAGAACTATGTAGACATGACCGAGACACGTCTCTGGTCAATAACCAATAGCGGAACCTGGATGCTCATATTGGCTCCTACATATTATACGAAGATCTTTATCGGTCAGACCGCATAACAATATACGTTGTTCCCTTTGTCATCGGTATGTTACTTGCCCGAGATTCGATCGTCGGTATCTCAATACCTAGTTCAATCTCGTTACCGGCAAGTCTCTTTACTCGTTCCGTAATACATCATCCAGCAACTAACTTATTAGTTGCAATGCTTGCAAGGCTTGAGTGATGTTCATTGCCGAGAGGGCCCTGAGATACCTCCCCGACAATCGGAGTGACAAATCCTAATCTCGAAATACGCCAACCCAACAAGTACCTTTGGAGACACCTGTAGAGCACCTTTATAATCACCTAGTTACATTGTGACGTTTGGTAGCACACAAAGTGTTCCTCCGGTAAACGGGAGTTGCATAATCTCATAGTCATAGGAACATGTATAAGTCATGAAGAAAGCAATAGCAACAAACTAAACGATCAAGTGCTAAGCTAATGGAATGGGTCAAGTCAATCACATCATTCTCCTAATGATGTGATCCCGTTAATCAAATGACAACTCATGTCTATGGTTAGGAAACATAACCATCTTTGATCGACAAGCTAGTCAAGTAGAGGCATACTAGTGACATACTATTTGTCTATGTATTCACACATGTATTATGTTTCTGGTTAATACAATTCTAGCATGAATAATAAACATTTATCATGATATAAGGAAATAAATAATAACTTTATTATTGCCTCTAGGGCATATTTCTTTCACCTATGTGATCGGAGATCCCGTGAATTAGCACCTGGGAAAACAATCCAGCGGTCAACTCAGCAGAGTATCCTTAATTAACCCACTTCATTGGAGATGCATAATACTCTCTATTCTGTAAGGCAGATTGACTTTTGTATTAATGTGTTCCAAAGCTTATGTAAGCAAGATGCTAACCTACAGAGCATTCTTTGGAGGAACACACCGATGTGAGCCCGACTGCTGGTTAGAGTCTATGAGATTGGATAATCTCTAGGAAGCTCATGAGAAGGTAAGGAGTATGACTAATAAGCTCCACCCGTGGGGTTTAGCCTTCGGCAGCCATGTATCAGCTGACAATAGGTGAAACTTTTGCAAGCCAAACTGACAATTCAAGGCATAGTCCATTGTTCAGTTGTGAACAAGTCTAATCCTGTTGCTCTAGGTGGAAGTTCAACTTAATAGTCTCCACTGAAAATTCTGGTATATCAAACATTGTTTGGAACAATTAACAAAGTCATGTGCCTCGATATCTGGTGGAGGATTGTTGGATTATGGATGGGCTTAGGCCCATATAAGACAATAATCCCTAGTCAATTTCTAAGGCCTATTAGGTGCATGACAAGTGGTTGGAAGTTTAGTCCCATACTGCTACAGTAAAAAGAGTGAGACCCCTTTATAAGTGTTGCTCTATCACATGCCATTGGGAGCTTGGGAAGAGGTGTTGTGCACGCGCGCTCCTCCTCCTCCTCCTCCTCTGCCTGCCTCATCATGACGCGCGCACGCGCCACAGGTTGCGGGAATGATCCGAACCAAAGATTATTTTTGCCGGTCAGGAATGGTTAATTAATCTCGGATTAGTTAACGAGCCACTCACGGAAGTGCCACAGTCCGAGACGTTGGACCGTGGGTTGTTCGCAGACTCGGTCGTGGGCTTGAGCCTAGGCCCATCTAACTGACGACCTATATAAGAAGGCGATGGCCAGTGGAGTGAACCCTAACTCAGTTCGCTCACTCCCTCTCGCTCAACCATGGTCGTCATCTACTGTTTCTCTCTCTATGCTGCTTCTGGCGATCTCATCCCGTCGGCCGTGTGCATGGTTGGTCGGGAGAGCAGGTGCCCCCGAAACCCTGTCGTTCGAGATCCTACCCTGGAGAACGGCAATAAGGTTTTTGGGGATCATCTTGACGCGATGACTCCCAATTTTTCTCCGTATGCCTCTCGTTCCGCTACTTCCCGTACGACTCCATGGCCAATCGGAGGGTATGACTTGTTCATCCCCTATTTGCTCGTTCATGTGTTGGCTGTATATATGTTGTTCATAGGTGTTTCAGTTCTATGTACTATATGTGCTCACATGCTTAGGTATCAGTATGAGATGCATATTTGTATTTGCCATGTTTACAATTTACTCGTGGATTAGATTAGTCGGAAAAGTGCTAATATTTCTATCATATGGTTGGGTCTCTTGCCGGATAGGTCCATCGATAGGCTCACTGCTTGATGGTAAGTCTAGCAAATTCCTACAATGTTACTATCCCTAAAAACTGTCAAACAGGGAATAATAGGTCTAGCACATTACCAATAGGGCACTCTATCCATGTCATTTTAGGGCCTTTTTGGTTCTCAGAATTCTAAAAGCGTAAAAATAGAAGGAAAAATACACATGCTTTAAATGTCACGCCCATGCGAATCCTACAAGACTTTTGTGATTGTGTCGCAGTAAAAACAAAGGATTCTTTCAAAGATGTTTGAGTGGATGCTAAGTTTTCAATACATGTAGTGAAAAGTAATTCTTAGGAAAAATTGCTGCATGATTCGATCCTATGAATCAAATGACCTATATAAGAAAAATTTCTAAGGATTTCGATCCTCCAAATTTTCTTTGAGAATCCTTTGAATGAAAGTGGGCCTTAGAGTGCAACCTAAAACACCCCTCTTGTCTGAATATCTTAGGACAACCAGGCAAAATATACAATGAACTCTGTCGACAGAAATTGGGCGGGTCAGTATTCCCCCCTCTCCCAGCATGTCCACCCAACCGCGACCAACCTCTGCATGCCACCTGTTCCTCCGACTCCACTCTCCCATCGAGTTGTCGTCAATGACCTCATCTCCCTATGGCGACCATGCACCCCCTATTTTTCGGCTTCGTGCACCCAACATTGCCGCCGCCTGCTTGCTCTCTCGTAAGAGTGGTTGGGTAACCTAAAAGTGTAAGGATGAAGTAACCTAGCAATAAGTATTTCCCTCGATTGAGAACCAAGGTTTATTGAACCAATATGAATTTCTTTTGCAATCTAAGTCCTTGGTACCTGCACAAGAAACACAAAACAACCTTGCCCCTAATGTTTCAAAAAGGTTGTCAAGCTTCTTCTACTGCTAGTTACAAGGATAAATTGTATGGTATGGTAGTAATTGATAAATAGAACAAAATAATAAAACAGAACAACGAAAAAAGTAAATTGTAATGGTGTTCGCAATGAAAAGAAGATAGACCCAGTGGGGCATACCTTCACTAAGGCATCTCTGCATGCAAGATAAATGTGTTGTGGTGAACAAATTACAGTTGGGCGGTAATTAAATTGCAAATTTATATTTATGACTATGATCATTCATGGCACAACTTATATAAGCATTATGTCTGTGATATGTAGACCGTTATCCAACTGCACCTACAACTAGTACTCAAGACCGCTATCTAGCATGCATCTCGAGGTATTAAGTTCATACAAGAGAGTACTGCAATGAGCATGGTGACATAATGTAGATAGTAAAACGAATATCCAAGTGTGATATATAAACCATAGTTTAATCCTTAGTAGCAACAATACAACACGTGCCCGTTCCCTTTCTGCCACTGGGATGGATCACCACAATATTGAACCCACTACCGTACACAACTCCCTCTGAAGAACTATCTATCAAACTTGGCCAAAATAGACAAACAGAATGGAGGGCACATACGACTACTTAATTATGATGCAAAGAATTCATAAGAAATTCAATATAATTCAATGAACAATCTTGTCATGAAGTGAAAATTCATCATATTCCAACAAACACAACACCGATTACATCGTATGGATCCCGATCACGTGAGGCGGGTCATGGGAACCTTGTATTGAATCATAAGGGAGAGAGGATGCCATCTAGCTACCGTTATGGACCCAAGGGAAATACTCACACATGGTCGTGGTGGTAGCAAGGTTGATGAAGATGACTCTGGTGATGGATTCCCCCTCTGGCAGGGTGCCGGAACAGGCCTCCGGATTGGATCTCCCTGGAACAAAAACTTGCGACGGCGAAAAAATCATGAAAAAAATGGATGGAGAGTTTCGGAAAATATGAGATTTTATAAGAAAAGATGGTCGGGAGGTGGTGTCCAGGGGCTCCAGACGGGTGGACCACTTGGGCCACCCCCTGGCTGCGCTGCCTCGCCATCTGGGGGCCTTGGGTGGATCCTGGGCATCTTCCGGTACTTTCTAGAATCTTCCTTTCCCAAAAAAGCACCAAAAATTGACATTGTATTTTGAGCTATATAAATATTTGTTTTTTATAAAACCAAAAACATACATAAAATAACAACTGGCTCTGTGTGCTTGAGTCGCAACGATGGGTAGTGGCGGTGACCACGTGCTGCAACTATGGTGGCAGGCGTGCGTCGCGGCAGTGACCTACGACGACGGAGACCACCAGTGCCACGGCGACGATTACCCAAGGGTGCACCGCGTGATTCAACCGCGGCGAAGGGGTGCTACCACAGCGGTGACCACATGCTGCAACTGTGGTGGCCGGGGGTGCGTGACAGTGGTGACCAGCGACGACGGAGACCACCAGCGCGCCACAACGATGGTGACCAAGGGTGCACCATGTGCTGCAACCGCGGCGACCGGGTGCTACCACGGTGGTGATCCCTGACCACATGATGCAACAATGGTGACCGGGGTGCACATGACGGTGGTGATTGACGTGACCCCGACCTGCAACCATGTGGGAGTATGCTGGAACTAGCGAAGGAGGATGCTGCGATGGCAACCCTACCCGAGGATGGCAACCGGCTAGTACTACAACCGCGTTGGAAGAAGCTGAAACCGCGACCACCGGATGCTGAAACGCGACCGCCGAAAGATTTTCCGGTGGTGTCCACGACCCGACGGGGATGCGCAACCGTGGTGTCTAGATGCTGGAACCGGCACCCACTGTTGATGCATTTGTCTTCGACGACGGCTACGCCAGGCCGTTGCACTGAGGACGAATGCTGGAGCCGCAGGGGGCGAATGGCTAGCATCGGCAGCGCATTTTGCTGCAAAGGGCGGACCAAGCAGGGCACCGATGCTGCAACCGCGAGCCGGCGAGTGGCCGAGCCAACGAGCAGCGACGAGGAGCGGCACTACGGTGCTGCAGGGGAGGCCGTGGATGGTGACGAGACGGCGCGCTGCATGCATCGCCACTTCAATGCCATCCATGTGAACTGCTGCATTGGGACGAGCTTGCGAAGATGCCTACTTTTATTTTACGGAATCGCTATTTTTCATCCGGATGAAAATAGTTCACTTCCATCCATTTTTCTGTCCGTTCGTTTCCTGCGTCAAGATTCGCGTTCGATTCTAAGCCTAGCCGGTGTTTTGGTCGTTACCGGGCCCGCAACCACGCCCCTGGTGGGGGACGCGAGAAAGCAGACGAGTCAGCTGAGAGCATCTCCAACAGGCGCCCAAAAAGAGCTCCGCGCACTAAAAATTAGTTTTTTTGGGCGCCCAACACCTTCAGCAGATGCTGTAACGCTAAAAAGTTTTGGGCGCGCGCTGAAAAACGCTATCGCGCGCAGCATATTTTGAGCTCCGGATTGCGCGCGCTTCATAATTTGCACTATCTGCTTTTTGGGCGCGCGTCTTTTGATGTCTGCTAAAGCAATGTTGGTCCCGGTGCACTAAAAATGCTAAAGTGACGCGCTATAACTTTTAGAGCGCGAGATTTTTGTGTGGCTGTTGGAGATGCTCTGAGGAGCGCCGGATGGCACGGGTGGCAGCACGCAGACGGCATGGCATGGGTAGTTTGCACATGGAGATGGTCGGGTGGAGGTGGGGCTCGTCCTCCATTACTGCTGTACGAGAAAGGGCGTATTTTTTTGAACTTCTGCACTATTGCAAGGAGACAGCAACGTGACTCCCGTGCTACTCCTGTATCGCGTGGTTGGCCCTACTACAGATATCCTCTGTTTCTTTCCTACTGATTGATAGACTATTTTTCTACTTGGAGTACCACGTTTGCCATGTGCAACCGAACCGTTGCACAAGTTCACACATTTAATTTTGTAATTCTAGATCTCACATTGTAAATTTTGGTCGATTTATAAATAACAATTCCAGTCGGTCTGAAAATCGGTTCTGCTAAAGGTGCCCTGGGCATCTCCAACCCACAAATCGTACACATACGTCCGGACCATGTTGTGACATTCAACATGGGTCTGTATTGGTCCATCGAAAGATTCGGACGATTTGAACGTGTTTTTACTGGAAACCGGAGACAAAGTAGCGGTGGGCATTATGGGCGTATGGACCACTGCCACACCCGCCCCTGACTACCCTGGCCCACCAAAAACCGTCCTACCTGGCCCGTGTGCGTTCCTACCTGGTGCTAGCAGTGCGTATTCATACCGCTATAGAGTAACCGCTCTGCATTGACGTTGGCCCAGAGCGGACACGACCTCCCACTAGTGTCGGCTGAGAGAGCGCTGTCCGCTGCACGCCCGGCGGAACACGCCTCCTCACCACATTCAACTGGCTTCATACTCCGGCTACACTAGCCGTGTGACATTAAACACAACACCGTTTGGCTCCTCGCGTCCACCCGGTATATAAACGAGGCCAGACGCTGAACAAGAACCAAACCACACCTCCGCCCCCAATATCCTCCTTGCACCATATTCTGCACACTCTCCATAACATCCGACGAGCAGGAAGAAGGGTTATCTGGCATAAAAGCCAGCTGGGTAGCCCGCTGAGCCCGCTTGATACAAGCTAGGCAACTCGCTGCTCCAGCTCCCTCACCACCCTAGGCCGTCAATACCATGGGCGAGGCTGCGGGTGGGAAAGCGTAGGAGCAAGCCTCTGCTCCAAGCTGGCCCCTGGTGCAGCAACTCATGGCTCCAACCCAGCTCGTAGAGGAGTAGCCAGTTGCTCCACGCCGTCACGTCGGGGGTGCACGGTGGCACGGGCACTGTGCCATCACGCTCCTCCCATGCCTACGACCGCGTCATCCACCGCAAACGTTGGTGTAAGCGCGCCTTGATGGCAGAGGCGGCCAGCACGTCTGTGGCCGCTGCCAACACCGAGGAAAAGTAGACCATGGGAGGCCGCTGTCGCTTGGGTCCCACGATGGCCACCGCCACCGCGTCGCCGTCATACACAACCAGTGTCTTGCCCGGTTCAGCACAGACCATCATCGACCCCCACCTCGGCTACACGAAAGTGGAGGAGCCACTCTTCCCCTCCGGCTGAAGCATGGGCACTCCGATGAGCGGCGCAGACGGACATAGGGAAGATATGGAGGAGCCGGAGGCCATGGAGACGCAATTATACCTCTAGAGTCGAACGAGCTTTGCTTTTAGTTGAAGTATGCCTGAAATATAATGAATCTCGTCCGGTTTATATGAAATACGTCGTGTTTGCTTGAATTTCATCCAGTTAGTTCAAACAGCGGTTGAAATATATGTGGGCAATGTTGGATGGCCGACTCTCGCATCAGTGTCTGCGGACTGCCCCCCCCCCCCCCCCCCCCTGTCCGTGGATGGATGTCGGAGCAAATTTGCGAGTCAGCGTTGGACAAGCCCTAAATATTGCATATCTAAGTTTTATGTCATTGATTTTACACGAAGATTTGTGTGGGTATTTTTTTTTCCTCTTCATGTTTAAATGAGTCACTTAGATGTGCAATACATAGACACACAGACCCTTTAGAAAATAGCAAATATATTTTTAGGGCCAACAAACCGTCAACAGTCAGTGCCTGAAATTCTAATCCGGGTCTGTCACTCTATTTTTGCCGTGTCTAACAAGTGGTTTACTCTTTGATTAAGAAAAAATGACTCACAATAGAAAATAGTTATATCGATTTTGAGCACACAATGTACACATAATTTGCACAGAATGACAAAATTTTCACACAATGTACACATAAATTGTGTTTTTTGGATATTCAAGAATAAGCATATAATAGTGGATTTTTTGAAAAAAAAAGTTTTCTAAAAATGAATTACTTCAAAAAATTAGCTTGAAGAAATTTAGTTGGCAAGGTTTAAGTCATCCAAACTTCATGAAATATTATGGAGTCCTTCCGAGCATATAGCCATATACACAAAACTCCCACATAAGTTTTTGAATTTTTCAAGGACATTTAAGTTACACTATAAATGTTTCCAAAGTTTATTGAGGTTTTGAGTTAACCTTTTCAACTTGAATTTAAACATGATGCAAAATAGCATTCTTCATTACATATTTAATAAGCCTATGGGGCCACGGGCCTGGTAGGCTCCTGCCAATGCGTCCGGTCGGCTACCGTCGTGGATGGTGGAGGTGGAGCCCTCCCGCGTGCCAACGGTGTTGTTGCCCTAGTCTCGGCTCCTCTTCTTCGTTGTGCAAGCCATACTTTGTGGTGTCGTGGTGAGATAGCGTGAGGAACTTCATGACCGTGTTGGCGCAGGGTGGTGGTCAGTTTGGTGGCGAGCTTCGGAGTGCCTGAGGTGAAGGTTGGGATCGGGAAAAATCCTTGTTGGCTTGGCCGACACCGACGCGGTGGTGCCTGAGGGTGCCACCGGATCTTCCTGGAGGGCGTCGGGGCTACCCTACCTCTCTCCTCGCCGCGTACCGGGGTAAACCCTTGGCAGCAACGTCGTCATCGTCGCGTCCCTTCTTGGAGGTGTTGATTGGTACCAGCGCTTCAGAGTCTCGGAGCTTGGTGGGCGATCTTCGGTGGATGCAGCGGTCGCGAGGCTTCGCCCTTTTTGTCGATCTGCCGTTATCGACATTTGTTTCTTTTGTATTTTCTCTTTCATTTCTTTTGGGCGTGACTGTGTTGCTTCCGCCCCAGCGCCTATCGTTGGTTGTCTCGGATGGTTGCTTTGTAATACTAAGCGGGGGAAAACCCTTTTTCGTTAACTTTGGGATGTTACATGGCCACGGATTGAATGGAGAGGGGATGTCAACGCAGAACCCAACCCCCTCCCCCCTGGCAGCAGCGTCGTCATCATGATGTCCCTTCTTGGAGGTGTTGGTTGGTACCGGCGCTTCGGAGTCTCGGAGCTTGGTGGGCGATCTCCGTTGGACGCAGCGGTCACGAGGCTTTGCTGTTTTTGTCGATCCGCCGTTATCGGCGTTTGTTTTTTTATATTTTCTCTTTCATTTCTTTTGGACGTGACTGTGCTGCTTCCGCCCCAGCGTCTATCATTGGTTGCCTCGGATGGTTGTTTTGTAATACAAAGCGGGAGAAAACCCTTTTTCGTTAACTTTGGGATGTTACATGGCCATGGATTGCATGGTGAGGGGATGTCAAACGCAGAACGCTCAAAGTGAGGACGTACTGTTGGGTCACAGGAAGCGGTTTTGATAGACTGACTAGGTCGAGCTACCTATATTTTTAGCTAAACCAGTTCAGTTACATACCTAACGATTAGCTTTTTTTTTTCTTTCTTATTAACACAGCTTAGCCTTTTTCTTTTATTTTCCTAACTTGCATTACTTGCTAAGGTATTAATATGCAAATACTCTGCAAACTAACATGTGGTTGGATGATTACCAGAGTTTAAGTTCTAGATTTGACAAGTGATCGCATTTTCCTGGATTTATTTTAGACCGTCCAGCAATGTGCGTTTAGTGGGAAGAGACGTTTCCATCAACTATGAAAATGTCTATGGCGACTTCGTCAATCTTAAGATAATGTGTGGGCTCAGTCTCTCAGAGATGCTAATAGGAGTCTTTGTCTGCAACCATTTGATGATTTGGAGATGGTAGCATAGGCTTCGTTCAATCAATATAGATGACGTCTAGCAATAGGATTAGTGATGCTTGAGTGTGCCATGTAAGCTTTGATGCCTTTCTTTTAACAATTAAAAACAGCATACCGTCCACTTTGGTTTAGAGCATCTCCAACAGATGCATAAAAGTTTCGCGCCCTAAAATAGTTGAGAAAATAGTGGCTGCACCCACTTTCGGATGCTCAAAATAGTTTTAGCGCGCCATTATAGCATCTTTAGTGCGCCGGACCCAACATTAATTTAGCAGATGCTCAAAAACACGCGCCCAAAAGAACACGCAATGTAAATTGTGAAGCGCGTAATTCGGCGCCTCAAATTTACAGCATGCGATAGCATTTTTTAGCGCGCGGCCAATTCTTTTTTACGCGTGCACTGTTTTACACTTTCTGTTGGAGCTGTCCGGCGTCCAAAAAATCCGAATTTTAGCGTGCGGCCCAGTTTTTGGACAGCTGTTGAAGATGCTCTTATAGGTCTGGGAAAATCTTCGGGTCGGCATAGTCCGCAAGCCAGTGGAGCCAGAATTAAACTCAAGTTTAACATTGTCACATGATTTCCATAATTAAGATTCATAATTGTGATGCAATTTCACTAGTACATTCTTCTGAGTTTGATTTCTCCCATATGCAACGCGAGTTGCACATGCACAATCAAACATTTATTTTGGAGAACCCACTCCATGCATGTGTCACTTCAACTCCTTGGCTTTGCCATGCCTTTGGCAGAAAGACTTGACCCTCTCCATGCCATCCTCGAGAAGGCCTGGATCGACAGCAAACGTAATACGGAGCCAGTTCTTCATTCCTAGTCCACTCCCTGTAATGAGCATGTTTTAGTTTTCAATTGCAGAATACTACTGCTAATTCATGTAAATTTGTAACTGAATCAGCAGGCATTCCCTCCCCCGTGAGCTGTAGCAAGACTATTTTTTAGAATGTAGAAGATAGCTTTGTTTCTAACATTTATTTTTAAGAAACAGTCATAAGATATTTAAACGATGCGATTCAAATAAGAACTAAAGATTCAAAGTTTCATAACATGTTGGAAAAGTTATGGTTAATCAATTTTTGAGCCGATTTTGCCAAGCCATTTAGGAGTTTGGACTATTTTTCAAAGTTTAGAAAAAAATGTAGTGGAATAAAAAAAGTGTAAAAATTGAAGACATTATAGTAAATATAATTATTTTTCTTAGTATTTGGAAAATTTGGAGCTCATTTTGTCCAGCCATTTAGGTGTTTTTTTTAAGTTTTGCCAAGTTTCATGTGAAAATTCAAAGTTATTAGAAGAAAAGCAGGTAAATAGATTGGTAAATAAGGAGGCTCAGTTCGAGCAAAAGCCGAGCCACTGTCGATTTTGTGTTATGTTATGAATTGTCGCCGTTACTTTTTTTTTTGCTAGTCATTACCCCTTAGATTCTGAATTACTCCTCATATATTTGTTTACAGAACCGCTAGTGATGTGCTTTGGATGTAATTTGCTCAATATAGCTACACGAAACGTGGAAAACATTGACCATATATATATCAGCCCTATGTTGATAGTTTAAGCACAAAAATATAAGAGAGAAAAGGCAAAGTAAACTTATTAGATTGCAACAGCTGCAAAAGACAAGAGAGATCAAGAGTCGTTGGACGTTCACTTAATTTCTCTGTGATCGATCGATGCATAACTTAATCTACTACTAGTACAATTATAGTCAGATTCGTACGGCGACAGAGCAATGAATGCTGGTGGAGGCAAAAACAACTAGATATGTATTTCTGCTTCTGATTTGGTTTTTAGTAGGTTGAATGGATCGATATGCATTGGTTTAGCAGGCCAAGTGACCAACAGCTTAAACCAGGCAATAATACAAGCTATAGTTAGCAGTCCAAAATAAGCCGAATCCATGATTGATTGATTGATGGATAGTGTACTAGGGTACCTGGGCAAATGACGACGGACTCCTCGCGGGCGAGCTTGGTGCAGAAGTCGACGTCGTCGGCGATGCCGTCCAAGCAGGAGAGGTCCAGCTTCACCATGACGAACATGGACCCCTCCGGCTTGTGCGGGCAGGTGATGCACTCGATGCCCTCCACCTTCCGGTAGCATATCTCCGCCGCCGACCTCATCACGTCCATGGCCTTCTCGAAGAAGGCCTTCTCCGTGTTGGCGAGGATCTGCGGCAGAGCTCCCTGCACGAACGTCACGGCGTCCACCGAGATGGCGCAGTAGCTCATGATCGACTGTAGGACCTGAAGAAAATTACCAGGAGGGTGTCTGTCAGCCCCCGTGAGCGCATTTTGGAAGTTGGTTGGGGTAAAGAAGGAAGGTACTGTAGTGCGTACGTTCTTGTCCCTGAGGACCCCCTTGGGATCCGTGGCTGCGATCCAGCCAAGTCGCCAGCCCGGCACCATCCACCGCTTGGAGATGCCGCCGATGGTCACCACCGGAGCTGTCTCCCCGAACACGCCCATCGGCACGAACGGCTTGCTCCCGAACGCGCAGTGGTCGTACACCTCGTCGCTGATCACCATGATCCCGAGCTTCCTCGCCGTCTCCGCAATCTGTGAAATGTCTCCGTACTAATTAATCAGAGGAGGAAGAAGAAGTGGCTAGTGGCGCTACTTGTCTTAAATTTTAATGCATAGACGTCTGCGTAGATGCTGGATAGTACCTTGGCCAAGTGGTCGTACGAGTAGACGCACCCGCAGGGGTTGTTGGGGTTGACGATGACCATGGCCACGGTGTTCTCGTCGGCGAGGGCCTCCACGCCGTCGAGGTCCACCTCCCACTCCTTCTCCGGCAGGAGGTCGAAGCGCCGGAACTCGAGGCCGCACAGCGCGGCGCGCGACTCGTACATCGGGTACCCCGGCCGCGGCAGCAGCACGTTGGCGCCCGGAGAGGCCAGCACGGCCATCATGATCTCGATGGCGTGGTTGCAGCCGGCCGTGACGACCACGTCCCCCGTCGACAGCTCGTAGGGGAGCTCCCGGGACAGGTACGCCGCGACGGCGCTGCGGCAGCACATATCCATCTGTTTACCAGAACTGACTAGCTGAAGAAGCAGAGAAGAGATTAAGGCTGCGGCGGCAGTACGTACCTGCGCGCCTCCAGCACGCCGCCGGCGGAGGAGTATCTGTTGTGCTTGCCTGACAGGGCGGTGGCGGCGACGGCCTCCTCGGCGGCGGCCGCGGTGCGGAAGCACGCGAATGCGGAGGGGTCGCCGTGGCCGAGCGGCGCGACGGGCCGCGGGTCGTTCCTGTCGACGCAGTCAAAGACGCGGGTGACGAGGGCGCGGAGGCTCTGCCGGCCACTCGCCTGGACCGCCGGGTTCCCCGCCCCGAAGCGCCATTTCGCGTCGCCGCCGTTCTCCATGGGCGGCTGGTGACGAGGACGAGGAGCGAGCGAGCGACGTGTCGTGTGCGCGTTCGGCTAGGGAACGCGAGGTCGTCGTCGGTTCCCTTCTTTCCCACGATGGGTTGGGTCGACTGTCTGATTGGCATCGGCGACAGCCTTTGTTTGTATCCAACTTGGCACGAGGCAGGGGCCGTCCGCACGTCAAGCCATCAACCATCAATCCCGTTGTCGATGCTCGGAGCTCTCGTCCGACAAGTTGATTCACCGTATTTGTTTGATTGAGTCGTACGGCAAAGTTGACAATTTTAACCTCGGAATAAAATCAATTCACAGAATGAACTGCCCGTGAAACTATTTCACGGCACTGACTCTTTTGTGTAGCGCCCGCCACGCAGGCGCCACACACTACGGTGCAACGCCCAACTCTGGGGCGTTGCACGCCAATCCACCGTGGCAGCCCTTGGGCCCGCACCCAGCAGTGCAGCGCCTCCGAGCTAGGCGCTGGGCGCTGCACTGTGACTTATCCAGCGGCTGGGCCCCCCTCCCCCACTCCCCCCACCTCACACACCCCAACCCGAGCTTTGCCCCCTCTCCCACTCTCTTCCCCTCTCAAATCCTCTCCCAAATCTTGCAAATTTGAAGAATTTGTCCGTGGATTTCGAAGTCAAACCCTCTCTCAAGGTAATCTTCTCCGATCCCCTTGTTTTGATCCAAGTAATGCTAGTTTGGGGAAACCCTAGTTTTGTTTGGATATAGAGATTTGCATGGAGATGTGAGATCTTTGTTTGCCAATTTCCTATGATTAGGCTTTGTTAGTATGTTAGGGTTATTCTTATGTTGGTGCTAGGGTTATGGTTAGGGTTAGGGTTATGGTTAGGGTTAGGGTTGTTATTTGATATATATTTTAGGGTTTGTATTCCGTGTTAATCCTTAAATTAGTACTCATGGAAGCAATGTTACGTTGTGTTGTTTGAATGCTTATAGGGATGGGAAGAACATGTGTGTTTGTTCATCATGGGGACAGAGACGCCTTCTTGAAAGGCAATATTGAACCGGACCCTGATGAGCTTGATATGGTGTTTGATAGTAGTCCTAGCTATGCGGAGCTCTTGCAACAAGTGAGGAAAGATTTGAATTGGATGGACCCTAGTGATATCGTTGAGTTGGAGGGAAGGCATAATGTAGGTTTTGGAATGCACATCTGTTGGAAGACAATGCGTGTCAACTCGGAGCAACGTTGGGTTGCATACAAGGAAACGATGGCCGATTCACTTGATAAGGCTCTTGAGTTATTTGCAACGAAGAAGGTTGATGCAAATTTGCATTTGGACTTGAACCGGAAACCCTCCCCTTTGGTTGCTAGTAGCCCCCCACCCTTGAAGCGAGATGAAATTGTTGAACCTCTTTTGACCCAAGAAGTGAGGCCAACATTGAGCCCGTTTACAAACAACCAAGATGAAGCTTTGCAAGAGGACAATGATGAGTATGCGGACGATGACAATGAAGTTGATCTCCATGACAACAATGTGGGTGATCTTGACAAATATCATTTGCAAGAGACAATGGACCATTCCATCCCTTTTTCCCGTGCATATGCATCGGATTCGGATGACGAAGGTCCCGATGAACAAGTTGATGAGGAGGGGTTCACGGTGAAGGAGGCCGAAGCTTTCGAGAAGGTATTCGGTCGGGATCACTGATGAAGCTATGTACCTAGGGTAGGGTCACGGACCTGTCCTAACTGCCCTACCCAAGGACACCTCTAGAATAAATCACCTTTCAATCGACTTGGAGGTGTTACACTCGACAGACTCGAAGACATTCGACCAAGAAGCAATTACTCGACCAAGATCCAACCACTCGACGGCCAGGAGACCTAAAGTCACTCCGCACGCTAACGATCGGTCATTAAGTAGCTTTTATGGTCATCATAGCACTTTATTACTAGTGTTATCAGTAACGCCCTACCTTAATGTACATTGAACCCTTCGTAATGTGGGCTGGCTGGGGTCCTGGCGCACTCTATATAAGCCACACCCCTCCTCCGAGACAAGGGTTCGCACCTCTGTAACTCATACACACATAATCCAGTCGACCGCCTCCGGGCTCCGAGATGTAGGGCTTTTACTTCTTCCGAGAAGGGCCTGAACTCGTAAACCTTGCGTCCTTACAACCTCTCCATAGTTAAGACCTCGCCTCTCCATACTTATCCCCCTACATTACTGTCAGACTTAGAACCACGACAGTTGGCGCCCACCTTGGGGCAGGTGTTTTAGCATTTTGTTGGAGGAGTTGCGATCTTTTCCGACCCGAATCATCATGGTTTTCGACGGAGTTTTGGTGGAGGGCCGCGAGATCCGTCTCGGCGCGCTCACGTTCATCGCCGACGACTCCGCCTGGCTTCAGGAGGCTCCGCTCGACGTGGACGCGCTCCCTGTTCGCGGGGCAACGCACTTTAGCGCGTGCGTCCGCGGCATTCTCCTGCGGCAACCGTCGACCCCCTACCGGTCGGCTCCTGTGTTGTCCTCCCTCCCCGCTTCCTGCCGGTGCAAGCGCTCCGGTCGGTCGAGGCTTCGGCGGTGGGTGAGACACGCGGTGGCCCGTCGGTCGGACACCCCTCAAGTCGCGGCGATCGAGCCCGACGAATCCCTGTTCGACCTGTCGACTGGCTCTGAAGAGACTGCATCCGAGTGCGACAGCAGCGATCCGGCGGCGGAGGTTCTGATGGTCGATGGACCGCCCAGTCCCCCCAGTTTTACCCGCACCGACGGAGGCGCGGGAGGAGGCGACCCGTCGCGTCCCCATGAGGAGTATCTTCCCGAGTCTCTCACATCGCTGCAGAAAGAAGAACTTCGCCGCCGGAACATGGATGCGCTGCACACTCCTATCGTTGGAGAAACCCCCGAGGCTCGCGCCTTGGAGGACGCGTGCCTGGCAAACTTGGCCGAGCGCACTCGACTGGAGAACCTCCAGCGAGCACTCGACGAGCGTGCGCAACAACGGGTTCCCGAATCCAGTCGACGTCAGCTCTTCTCGCCCCCGCAGGTATATCGGACTCCGATTCAGAATTTAGCAGCTGCGGCCTGTATAGCGGAGTCGATTCAGCCTTCCCAGTCGGAGGCCGGCAGAGGCTTGCTGCAGATCAGAGCATTACTCCGGGCAGCAGGAGATCAGAATTCTGCTGTTTCTCAGTCGCGGAACAGAATTCACAGCAGATCCGTTGTCGCGGACACAGTCTAGTCGGCTCACAGCCCGAGATCGCCCCCGAGGCGTGAGGGACGTGGAGACCGGCGTGACCAGTATGGGAACCATGAGCAGTATGATCACCGAGTCGATCGTGACGGTCGACGTCGAGCGCCCACGCCTCCCCCGAGGAGCGGGTCGTATGTGCCTCGCCAGCAGGATGACAGGCGCCCTCATAGTGGTGGGCGAAGGATTCCAGTCGACCCCAGAGGGCCAGGCTTTGACGCGAGATCCATCCTCGTCCAGGGTCTGGTCGACAGGAACAGGGCTCACCGAGAAGGCTACGACAGAGATGCGCCTGCCAGCAGCAGAGTACATGTTTCGGGGCCAGAGTGCTTTAGTAGAGCCATCAGGGCTGCTGTGATTCCTCCCAATTTCAGGTTGGCGACTGGAGTCAGTAAGTTCACTGACGAGTCCAAGCCCGATACTTGGCTTGAGGACTACCGAGTGGCCGTCCAGATTGGCGGCGGCAATGATGAAGTGGCCATGAAGCACCTGCCTCTCATGTTGGAGGGCTCGGCCAGAGCGTGGCTAAACCAGTTAGCGCCTAGCAGCATTTACACTTGGGAAGATCTCTCCCGAGTGTTCGTCACCACATTTGAGGGAACATGCAAGCGACCAGCAGGACTGACGGAATTGCGGTCTTGTGTGCAAAAGCCGAATGAAACTTTGAGGGATTACATCCAGAGATGGATCACGTTACATCACTCGGTGGAGAATGTGCCTGACCATCAAGCAGTTTGTGCCTTCAAGGAAGGCGTCAAGTACAGAGAGCTGAATTTGAAATTCGGTCGAACTAGAGATATGTCCCTGAATCGGATGATGGAGACTGCCACCAAGTACGCTAATGGTGAAGATGAGGATCGACTCAGGAGTGGCAAGCTCAAGTCAGTCGCCCAAGAAACCGGAGGCAATTCCAATCGGAAACAGAAGCGAAAAGCCGAGCCAGCGGCTCCCGGGGAAGCCTTAGCTTTGGCCCAAGGAAAGTCTAAAGGGAAACCTAAAGGGTCTTGGAATCCCAAAAAGGTTAAAGACCAGGAGGGGAATGATGTGTTGGACTTACCATGTCTCGTCCACACAAAGAAAGATGAAGAGGGTAATTTCATTTACCCGAAACATACCACTCGGCAGTGTCGACTCTTGATCCAGCAGTTCCAGGGCAAGCAGCCCAAGGGTAAGGAAAAGGAGTCAGACAAGGTCGAGGACAAAGAGGACAGTGATGACGGATACCCTCAAGTCAATTCCACCCTGATGATTTTTGCTGATGTTGAGAGCAAAAGTCGACTAAAAGTTATTAACCGAGAGGTGAATATGATCGCTCCGGCGACACCTAGTTACCTGAAATGGTCTCAGACTGCCATAACATTCGACCAGTCCAACCACCCAATACACATCGCCACCCCTGGGAGGCAAGCTTTGGTGGTCGACCCAGTTGTTGAAGGCATTCGACTGACCAAAGTCCTGATGGATGGCGGCAGTGGTTTGAACATATTATACGTTGAGACGTTGAAAGGGATGGGCATTCCGATGTCCAGACTCAGTGCCAGCAACATGAGTTTCCATGGAGTCATTCCTGGGAAGAAGGCTGAATCACTCGGCCAGATTGCTCTTGATGTGGTTTTCGGTGATTCCAAGAATTACCGCAAAGAAAAGTTGACGTTTGAAGTTGTGGACTTCCAGAGTGCCTATCACGCTATTCTGGGCAGGCCGGCTTATGCACGCTTCATGGCCCGACCATGTTACGTGTATCTCAAATTGAAGATGCCTGGCCCCAAAGGTGTGATCATCATTACGGGCAATCGGAAAAAAGCGGAAGAATGTTTTCAGAAAGGTTCGAGGATCGTCGACGCGCAGATGGCAGTGGTGGAGTTGCAGGAATACCAGAAGACTGCAGCCCGAGTAATCTATTGCGAGCCAAGAAGCCCGCTACAGAGTCAGCTTTCCAGTCGACTGGCGATACGAAGACAGCTCACATCCACCCGAACGACCCCAGCGCCGCTCCGACTCATATCTCGACAACACTCGACTCCAAATAGGAAGAAGCGCTCATCCAGTTCCTTCGTGAGAACTGGGACATTTTCGCATGGAAGCCTTCTGACATGCCAGGTGTTCCCAGGGAGCTGGCTGAGCATCGCCTGAGAGTCGACTCAAAAGTAAAACATGTCAAGGAACATCTCCGACGGTCCGCCGTCCAAAAGAGAAAGGCTATTGGCGAGGAAGTGGCTCGGCTCTTAGCAGCGGAGTTCATCCGGGAAATCTACCACTCCGAGTGGCTTGCCAACGTTGTCATGGTCCCCAAGAAGGACAAGTCACTTCGCATGTGCATTGATTTTAAACATATCAATCGGGCCTGCCCGAAAGATCATTTTCCTCTCCCCCGCATCGACCAGATAGTCGACTCGACCGCGGGATGTGAGTGACTGTCTTTCTTGGACGCCTATTCCGGGTACCATCAGATCCGTCTGTATGGACCTGACGAGATCAAGGAAGCTTTTATCACTCCATTCGGGTGCTTCTGTTATGTTACCATGCCATGCGGCCTCAACAATGCCGGAGCTACATTCATGAGGATGATTCAGAAGTGTTTACTCACTCAAATCAGTCAAAACATAGAAGCATACATGGATGATATCGTGGTCAAGTCACGGAAGGGTTCTGACCTGCTGACTGACCTTGCCGAAACCTTTGCTAACCTCAGGAGGTATGATATCAAGCTTAATCCATCAAAGTGCACATTCGGAGTCCCTGGCGGAAAGTTACTCGGTTTTCTCGTTTCCAAACGGGGAATCGACGCCAATCCAGAAAAAGTTGGCACTATACTCCGAATGAAAAGCCCTGTGCGAGTGCACGACGTCCAGAAGCTTACTGGTTGCTTGGCCGCCCTAAGTCGATTCATATCTCGTCTCGGTGAAAAGGCATTGCCTCTTTACCGATTGATGAAGAAGTCCGACAAGTTCTAGTGGACTCCTGAAGCTGATGCAGCATTTGCAGAGCTCAAAGCTCTGCTCTCCACCCAGCCGGTGCTTGCTGCCCCAATCAGCAAGGAGCCTTTGCTGCTTTACATTGCAGCCACAGGACAAGTCGTCAGTATGGTACTTACGGTCGAGCGGGAAGAGGAAGGGAAAACCTTCAAAGTTCAGCGCCCAGTATATTATATTTCTGAAGTCTTGACCCCGTCAAAGCAAAGATATCCTCACTGTCAGAAGCTTGTATATGGGATTTATATGACCACCAAGAAAGTTGCTCACTACTTCTCTGATCATTCCATTACAGTCGTCAGCGACGCTCCATTGTCAGTGATCCTGCATAACAGGGATGCAACCGGTCGAGTGGCAAAATGGGCGATCGAACTATTTCCCCTAGATATCAAGTTTGAGGCAAAGAAAGCTATCAAGTCCCAGGCAATCGCGGATTTCGTCGCCGAGTGGATTGAACAACAATTGCCGACTCAGGTTCACTCGGAGCATTGGGCCATGTTCTTTGACGGTTCCAAGATGCTAAATGGTTCCGCTTTGATTCCTCTAACAACGAGGCAGAATACGAAGCACTTTTATATGGGTTGCGCATGGCCATTTCACTCAGCGTCCGCCGCCTCATGGTCTATGGCGACTCAGATTTGGTGGTCAATCAAGTGATGAAGGAATGGGACGTCAGAAGTCTAGCCATGACTGGTTATTGCAATGCAGTGAGAAAGCTGGAGAAGAAATTCGAGGGGTTAGAGCTTCACCACATACCCCGACTGAAAAATCAAGCAGGTGATGATCTGGCAAAAATAGGTTCCAAAAGAGAAGCCATTCCCAGCAATGTGTTTCTGGAACATATCCACACACCATCAGTCCAGGAGGATCCCTTTGATGAAGAGGCCCCGCAGCCAAAAAGTGCCACGGATCAGAGTGAAGTTAAAGTTCCAGCTGTGGTCGACCTGGTCATGGAAGTCTTGGTTATCACTCCCGTCTGGACAGAACCGTACATCGCGTACATCCTAAGGAAAGAACTCCCAGAAGACGAAGAAGAGGCTCGACAGATCATCTGTCGATCCAAGGCCTTTACAGTCATAAAGGGACAGTTATATAGAGAAAGCGCGTCTGGGGTCGGCCAGAAGTGTGTTACACCAGAAGAAGGTCAGATGATCCTTAACGATATCCACTCGGGGACCTGTGGTCATCATGCATCCTCTCGGACCATTGTGGCTAAAGCATATCGAGCGGGGTTCTACTGGCCAATAGCCAATGAGATGGCGAAAGAGATAGTCGACAAATGTGAAGGATGTCAGTATTACTCCAATATGCCGCACAAGCCCGCGTCAGCCCTGAAAACCATTCCACTCGTCTGGCCCTTTGCTGTTCGGGGGCTGGACATGGTTGGACCACTGAGAACAGGCAGGAGCGGCTTCACTCATGTGCTGGTAGCAGTCGACAAGTTCACCAAATGGATTGAAGCCAAGCCTATCAAGAATCTTGATGCTTGCACCGCTATCAGTTTCATTAGAGAGTTGATATTCAGATATGGAGTTCCACACAGCATCATCATCGACAACAGGTCAAACTTCGATTCCGACAAATTCAGGGCCTTCTGTGCCTCTCAGGGCACTCGGGTCGACTATGCTTCAGTCGCTCACCCCCAGTCGAATGGGCAAGCAGAAAGGGCAAACGGCCTAATTCTCAAAGGAATGAAACCCCGATTGATGCGCGATCTCAAGCACGCAGCAGGTGCATGGGTCGACGAGCTTCCATCAGTCCTTTGGGGATTGAGGACAACCCCGAATCGATCAACCGGAAGAACCCCATTCTTTCTGGTCTACGGCACCGAGGCAGTCTTACCGAGTGACCTGCTTCACAACACTCCCAGAGTCGAGCTCTACTCAGAAGATGAGGCAGAACAAGCCCGGCAGGACGCAGTCGACCTCCTAGAAGAAGAAAGAGAAATGGCCTTGATTCGATCGACCATCTATCAGCAAGACTTGTGTCGATTCCATGCCAGAAACGTGAAGAGCCGAGCCTTCCAAGAAGGAGACTTAGTCCTCCGAGTGGATCAGCAGAAACCACACAAGCTCGCTCCTACTTGGGAAGGCCCCTTCATAGTCACCAGAGTCCTCCACAATGGAGCATACCACCTCTACAATGTCGATCGCCAGATTGATGAGCCACGAGCCTGGAATGCGGAGCTACTCCGCCCCTTTTATACTTGAATTCTCACTCGGATGAGATGTAATAAGAAAAACTCCTGTAGTTTATTTGTCAAAGACAAGAGAGTTATAATTTTCCCAGTGATTATTATTGTTTTTGTTTGCGTAAGAAATCCCCCAGTGGGTGGCTTAGCTGCGAATCCGCTTCGCCTAAGTTTGTAAAAACAGTTTCCTACCGAGTGGCGAGCCAGCCTCCCACTCGGAGGCTTAGCTGTGAATCCGTTTCGCCTAAGTTTGAAAAAATCCTACCGAGTGGAGAGCAATCCTGCCACTCGGGGGCTTAGCTGCAGTCCAGTACTCGCCTAAGTTCTCTCGCTTGGAGACTTAGCTGCAGTCAGGCACTCGCCTAAGTTTGAAAAAATCCTACCGAGTGGAGAGCAATCCTCCCACTCGGGGGCTTAGCTGCAGTCCAGTACTCGCCTAAGTTCTCTCACTTGGAGACTTAGCTGCAGTCAGGCACTCGCCTAAGTTTGAAAAAATCCTACCGAGTGGAGAGCAATCCTCCCACTCGGAGGCTTAGCTGCAGTCCAGTACTCGCCTAAGTTCTCTCGCTAGAAGACTTAGCTGCAGTCAGGCACTCGCCTAAGTTTGAAAAAATCCTACCGAGTGGAGAGAAATCCTCCCACTCGGGGGCTTAGCTGCAGTCCAGTACTCGCCTAAGTTCTCTCACTAGAAGACTTACCTGCAGTCAGGCACTTGCCTAAGTTTCAAAAAATCCTACCGAGTGGAGAGCAATCCTCCCACTCGGGGGCTTAGCTGCAGTCCAGTACTTGCCTAAGTTCTCTCACTTGGAGACTTAGCTGCAGTAAGGCACTCGCCTAAGTTTGAAAAAATCCTACCGAGTGGAGAGCAATCCTCCCACTCGGGGGGCTTAGCTGCAGTCCAGTACTCGCCTAAGTCCTCCCACTTAGAGACTTAGCTGCAGTCAGGCACTCGCCTAAGTTCGAAAAAAAATCCTACCGAGTGGAGAGCAATCCTCCCACTCAGGGGCTTAGCTGCAGTCCAGTACCCGCCTAAGTTCTCCCACTTAGAGACTTAGCTGCAGTCAGGCACTCACCTAAGTTTGAAAAAATCCTATTGAGTGGAGAGCAATCCTCCCACTCGGGGGCTTAGCTGGAGTCCAGTACTCGCCTAAGTCCTCCCACTTAGAGACTTAGCTGCAGTCAGGCACTCACCTAAGTTCGAAAAAAAATCCTACCGAGTGGAGAGCAATCCTCCCACTCGGGGGCTTAGCTGCAGTCCAGTACTCGCCTAGGTTCTCTCACTAGGAGACTTAGCTGTAGTCCGGCACTCGCCTAAGTTTGAAAAAAAATCCTACCGAGTGGAGAGCGATCCTCCCACTCGGGGGCTTAGCTGCAGTCCAGTACTCGCCTAAGTACGAAACACATCTCAATCCTCAAGGACGACGAGGGGCGGGTCGACTGCCACCTTCTCCTGGAGAGCTTTGCCACAAATACAAGACATGGGTCGACTGCTTCCCTCTCCTTCGGAACTGCGCTGTGAGTGCAAAAGTTGTCTCGAATGAAGAATGGTTTCACTCAGCAGGAGATTCATAAGGTAAACCAAGTTCAGATAAATTCTAAAGGTTCCAGACCACAGATCGAAGTACTCGGGCATGCAGCCCGAAAAAGTTTAACGGTTACAAAAACCACTCGGCATTCTGAGGCAAATTTAAGGTGGGACATAAGAGTTTGTTCACTCCGCGGAAGGAGGGCTGGCAGGCTCGACGAACTCATCCAGGTCGACGCCGTCGGCTATCCGAGTGGCTGCAGCGATGAAAGTCTCCATAAAGGTTCGAAAGTCATGCTTCTGGGTGTTGGCAACCTTGATTGCTGCCAGCTTGTCTTGTCGCACCTCCTTGCAGTGGACACGAACCAAGGACAGAGCCACATCAGCGCCACACCGAGCAGAAGACTTCTTCCACTCCTGCACTCGGTCAGGGATTCCGTTAAGTTGAGTCATCAGAGACTCGAGATCGTTTTGGAGCGTAGCCTCTGGCCAAAGTGCCGGGTCGATCCGTGACATGGCGACCTTCAGTCGAGCCAAGTAGTCCACGGCACCGTCGATGCGAGATTCCAGTCGGAGCAGATTCATGGCAGTTTCATCTTTCACTGGAGAGTTGATTGGATCCAAACCTGGTTCGATCCGCCCAGTCTCCTCTTCAAAGTTCTGGCAAAACTCTGCATTCATGATCCAAGGATAAGTCAATTTTCATACACTGAGTCGACACAAAAAAAACACCAGTCAGAACTAAATGTGCACCTTCAAGCTTGATGTACAACTTCTTGGCGAGGCTTCTCAAGTAGCTCTCCAGATCGTCCCTCCTGCGAGCGATGCCTTCCATCTTTTCGTTCAGGTTGAGGTTATCCTTCTTCCAACGTGTACACTCCCTGTTGGCTTCATTAAGAGCGGTCTTCAGCCTGGTATTCTCTTCTTCTAACTGGCCGACCGAAGCCGGCTTCTGTTCGGCCAGAGCGGTCTTGTCGTCAGCCTCCTTACGGGCAGCAGCCAAGTCCTGATCCTTCTTCGCCAGAGCTTCTCTTAGTTTTTCTGCAAAGAAATGATGATTGATTCGGAAATAGAAGAAGGGTACTCAAGCCTAAAAACTAACCAGTCGACAAAATCGTCTTACCTGCGGTGCCGTCTCTGACCTTTTGCAGCTCTGCCCTGGCCAGCTCCAAATCAAGGTTCAGTTGAATCTGCTGCTTCTCCAAGTTAGCAAAGCGAGCTCCAAGATCGCAAGATTTCTGAAATCAAAGGGGAGAAGTTATCGTTACAGCAAAAAAAACAAAGACAATAAATACTAAGACTACGGTCGACTGCCAGCAGTCCACCATAGTCTCGGGGACTACACCCAGTGGGTGCACTTAGCGTGCCCCCACCAGTTCTGATCCCACTCAACCGGCCCGCCGAAGTCGAGTTCAAAAAAAGAGAGAGAAAGAAAGTAGAACTCAGACTACAGTCAACTGCCAGCAGTCCACCATAGTCTCGGGGACTACACCCAGTGGGTGCACTTAGCGTGCCCCCACCGGTTCTGATCCCACTCGATCGGCCCGCCGAAGTTGAGTGGAAGAGACAAACTACCAGTTTGGTTTATACATTCGGCAAAATACAAAGACTACAGTCGACTGCCAGCAGTCCACCGTAGTCTCCACTAGTCCAAAACTTTAATCGACGCACCCAGTGGGTGTACAGACGCAAAGATTTTCGGAAAGAATCTTCAGATAACCGACTAACCTGAACGTTGCTCTGGAGAGCCGAGCTGGCATCATAGGCGGCTTGGCTGGCGTCCCGCACCATCTTCATCTTCTCCATCATAATGCCCGCCTGGCGTATGGCTTCCCTAGCAGCATTCACCTCGTCCTCTGGGACATGATGGGTCGCAAAAACTGAAGGCGGGTCGACAGGGGCCTGAGCAGTCGAAGAAGAAGGCAAGGCACTCGACAGGGGCTCCGCGAAGGTAACAGAACCCCGATTGACGTCACCAGTGTCCTGAACGACTGGTTTCGCCCTCGGCGCCGACTGTAGCGCCTCACTTATAGGAGCCCGCCTACTCTTCCTCGTCAAAGACCTCTCGGGCTCTTCATCATCATCAGGGAGGTCAATAATGTTGGGAGTTGTGCAAAGTTCAAATTGCCAAAATCACGTCACCCAATGATGCACGATGCAGTTGAATCGACCAAAGAAAGATAGTATGGCAGAAATCATACCCAGATTAGAAGTGACCGCATCCTCCATCACCTCATCATCATCCCTGTAAGCTGAGGTCCCGGAAGTGGCAGCGCTAACAACTCCAAAGTTCGTCCAGTTAAAACAAGAAAAACAAACAGCACGGAGCGTCGAGTGAATACAAGGAGAGACACTCACGCAGAGGCGACAGGGATATCGATCTTGATCTTTGGCAGCGCCTTCCGAGTCTTCGGCTCTGCAACTTTGGGGTGCTTTGGCGCCTTCTCAGTCGGGGTTGGTGAAGAGACCCGAGGACGCTTCAAAGACTGACCAGCCTGAGCAGTTGCCTTGTCACGGGCACTCGGCCGTTCTTGGTCAAGCTTGGATCGTCTCTCTATGCGAGGAGGCGACTCGACTTCTTCCCCATCACTTGAGTCGTCACTTCCACCATCCCCTTCACCATCGGAAGTCCACTCGCCACTTTTGCCACCACTCGCCTCGCCTTCCAGAGCTTGCTCTTGCTCCCCGTTGGGCATCGAATACATTTCAATAATGGCCTGAAAGAAAGCAGGGAGAACAAAGTCAGTCGACACAATACAGACAGCTGTGCGAGTGAATTCAGATTACAAGCAAAAACTCAGAATCAGACCTACTCTGGTGCACGCGACTGGTCGAATGGGGGAACTCTCCTGGCTCCTCTGGGATTGTCCTTGTTCCCGGTAATGCTCGACAGCCACTTCTCCAGCGTGTCGTCATCGACCTCCTCCGGGTGGATTCGAGTGGAGTCTTCTAGACCCGAATACATCCACATCGGGTGGTCTCGGGCTTGGAGAGGCTGGATGCATCGCTGAAGGAAGACCTCCAAGAGATCCATACCAGTGACCTCGTCACGAATGAGCTGGACCACTCGGTTGACCAACACCTTCACGTGCGCCTTCTCCTCCGGGAGCACCTTCAAAGGGGAGGGTTTTTCCACCCGGTCCATGGTAAAGGGAGGGAGGCCAGTCGATTGCCCTGGCGTCGACTGGTCTTTGCAGTAGAACCAGGTCGACTGCCATCCGCGAACTGAATCGGGAAGAATCATGGCCGGAAAGGAGCTTTTTCCCCTCGTCTGGATGCCAAGACCCCCACACATCTGGATCACTTGGGTCCTCTTGTCACTCGGATTAGCCTTTTTCACTGTCTGGGAGCGACAAGTGAAAATATGCTTGAAAAGACCCCAGTGAGGTCGACAACCCAAGAAGTTCTCACACAAGGAAATGAACGCGGCAAGATAAACGATTGAGTTGGGGGTAAAATGGTGGAGTTGAGCCCCAAAGAAGTTTAGAAACCCTCGGAAGAAAGGATGAGGAGGCAAGGAAAACCCACGGTCGACGTGGGTGGCAAGAAGAACGCGCTCACCCTCCCGGGGTTGCGGCTCGGATTCCTTCCCCGGAAGCCGCGCCGAGTCATAGGGGATCAGCCCTCCCTCGGCCAGGTCGTCGAGGTCTTCTTGGGAGATCCTCGAGTGGATCCAGTCACCCTGGATCCAACCCTTCGGCAGGCCAGTCCGCGAGGAAGATCCGCCCCGGCTCGTCGCCTTCCCCTTTGACCTCGCCATCGCCTTCTTTGCCCGCTCCAGAGCCGCTGTCTTCTCCTTCACCATTGTCGCCGACGAGACGCGTGCGGCGCGGTGGCGCTGGAGCGAGAGCGAGCACAGAGAAGAGGCGTGAGGAGGAGAAGAGATAATGGGGCGCACTGTTCGAGAGACTCCGGTCCAACACCTTATATGAGGCCGCTTCCGAGTGGCTGACAGGTAGGCCCAGATGGCTCTGTCAAATCCCGTAACGACCGCACGAGCGATACATGGCGAAAAAGGTGGCGTGGGGATCGAGGCGGCTCCGCTCTATCTCGTCCGATTACTGCGGCCTCTCCCATCCCGCGCGCTTCCCAAAATTCGGATCCCACTAAATCCGCAGGCAGCAAATAACTTGTCAGACCAAAGATCTCCTCCGCACCGTCACTCGGAGCCTTACAAGTAAAGAAACTCACTCGACGAAGAATTAAGAATGGATCAAGGCGACTGAAAAGGGAGTTGATGTCATCACTCAGGTCCGTTGATCCGAAACAAGATATGCTCACTGCATAGAAAACGAGTCGGAGAAGTCCTCAACTCCTTCCCCACTCAAACCTCGATCCATTCGGGGGCTAATGATGAAGCTATGTACCTAGGGTAGGGTCACGGACCTGTCCTAACTGCCCTACCCAAGGACACCTCTAGAATAAATCACCTTTCAATCGACTTGGAGGTGTTCCACTTGACAGGCTCGAAGACATTCGACCAAGAAGCAATTACTCGACCAAGATCCAACCACTCGACGGCCAGGAGACCTAAAGTCACTCCGCACGCTAACGGTCGGTCATTAAGTAGCTTTTATGGTCATCATAGCACTTTATTACTAGCGTTATCAGTAATGCCCTACCTTAATGTACATTGAACCCTTCGTAACGTGGGTTGGCCGGGGTCCTGGCGCACTCTATATAAGCCACCCCCCTCCTCCGAGACAAGGGTTCGCACCTCTGTAACTCATACACACATAATCCAGTCGACCGCCTCCGGGCTCCGAGACGTAGGGCTTTTACTTCTTCCGAGAAGGGCCTGAACTCGTAAACCTTGCGTCCTTACAACCTCTCCATAGCTAAGACCTCGCCTCTCCATACTTACCCCCCTACGTTACTGTCAGACTTAGAACCACGACAATAACAAGACACCATTGTTCAAGGATGTTAGTCTCGCGGATGAAGCCGTTGTGGATGGTGATAAATCTATATCTCTTGGGGTTAGGCCAAGCTCTCACCGTGATTTGGGAGACGACAAGAACCGGATTGCTAAAGGGTCTAAGTTCGAAACCTTGTTGGAATTGAAGATGTGGCTCGACAACTACTCGGTTATGCATTATCGTCCACACAAGGTGGTGAACTCGGACGTCAATGTGCGCTACACGGTTGCATGTGTATGTGAAGATGAAATATGTCCGTGGATTGTGCGTGCAAGACCATGGAAAGGAGGTCCCGCTTGGCACGTAGTGAGTTGTGTGCCAACTCACATGTGCCGAGGCAAAAGGGTGGATGGCAAGATTGTGTCCCAAGACCACAGACAACTCACGTCCGAGTTCATCGCTTACAGGCTCTCCAACTCAATATCCACACTTCCAACAATGAGCGCCCAACATGTCATTGACCTTGTGAAAGCCATCTGTCATTACAAGGTGAAGTACGGCAAGGCATGGAAGGCGAAGCAAGCCGCATTTAAGATGTTGTATGGTACTTGGGAGGAAGCATACAACCGAATCCCTAGGTTGTTGTTAGCCATGGCCGCCACAAACCCGGGCATGGTTCATGTGGTCGAGCCTCATGGGCACCAAACAACGATTCATGAAGGAAGGGAAGTCCGAGTATTTGGCCGTGCATTTTGGGCGTTCAAGCAATGCGTGAGTGCTTTCAAACACTGTAGGCCGGTCATCGCCATTGATGACACATTCTTGACCGGACAATACAAGGGCACCTTGTTGGTTGCGATAGCAAGTGATGCCAATAACCAGGTGTTGCCATTGGCATTTGCTTTGGTTGAGGCGGAGAACAATGACAACTGGAAGTGGTTTTTGCGTCTTTTGAGGACGAAGGTGTTACCCGCTCAAAGGGAAATTTGTGTCATGTCGGATCGGCATCCAGGAATTCTTAACGCGGTGGAGATTGACATTCCCGAGCATGCTCCGTTGCACCATCGATGGTGCATGAGGCACTTTTGTTCTAACTTCTATAGGGCATGTTGCTGGGGAACGTAGTAATTTCAGAAATTTTCCTACGCACACGCAAGATCATGGTGATGCATAGCAACGAGAGGGGAGAGTGTTGTCCACGTACCCTTGTAGACCGAAAGCAGAAGTATTAGCACAATGCGGTTGATGTAGTCGTACGTCTTCACGATCCAACCGATCAAGTACCGAACACACGGCACCTCCGAGTTCAGCACACGTTCAGCCCGATGACGTCCCTCTAACTCCGATCCAGCCGAGTGTTAAGGGAGAGTTTCGTCGGCACGCCAGCAAGCCAGCTTTGACTCGGTGGCTATCCTGAACTACGACTACAAGTAACTCTTTTGAGGTGGCGCACACGAGTCCACATATTCACCATACCAATACACCACTATGGATCCGCTCCTGTATCCCTATGAGAACACCATCCATAGCAATCACGCTTATCTTGCGCATTTTAGAGTATCCACTTTCACTTGTCTATGAACTATGCAAGGGGTCCAAGTTTACATATCCGAGGAATCCGGCTATTCGAATAGATAATGATAATCCTGCAGGGGTGTACTTCTTCACACATGCTCTCGCCACTTACCACCATGTACACGTCGTGTATCTCGGCAACCTTCAAGCGGAAGCCTGGTGAGGGAGTCGGCCACGACCTGACTAATCACACAAGTCTCTCGTCCAGGTTTATCGCCTATTCGGGTTCCATCCGCAAGGAGATCCGGCCGGGGTGTCGCTCACGGCCCCAAACGATGTGTGCAGGGTTCCCAAGCCCACCATCCGGGTGCCACTTGGTACACCGGGCCACTGTGCCTGTTCTGTCCCAAGCCCACCTGTATCGGGTGCCACTTGGTAGACTACTAACACTACCTACAAACACCAGAAACTAGTTGCAACTCCTGGACAGAGATCAGGTAGATTAATAAGTCGAGAGGGGCACTTAAGCATTCCAATGCGTGGTAGTAACTGTTCATGGATCACCAACACAGAACTCGGTTCCTGAGGACGGCTGCAATGACACAACCCACCATGTACTCCTACGTGGACTCTCACCACTACCTTTACCAAATCGTGTTCACACACTTAGCTCTCAACAGTAGGACATGTTCACCACATTCCAATTCATCCCCGATGAATTGGACCTGACTCAGCTCTAAGCAGTAGCAGGCATGACAAACAAGCATGAATGAGTAGGCACATCAGGGCTCAAACAACTCCTACTCATGCTAGTGGGTTTCATCTATTTACTGTGGCAATGACAGGTCATGCAGAGGAAAGGGGTTCAGCTACCGCAGCATGTAACAGTTGAAACGTTGTTGTCCTAATGCAGTAAAAGAGAGCAGGAGCGAGAGAGTGGGGCTGTGAAGAAATGAACAAGGGGGTTTTGCTTGCCTGGCACTCCTGAAGATGATATAGTTCTTCATCGGTGTCATCGAACTCAACATCGAAACACGTCTATCGAGAGGGAACAGCCACCGGCAACAGAGAAAGAACACAATCAATGCAATGCACAATATGATGCATGATCATGACATGGCAATATGCTGTGATTTGGGCTAATGCAACATTAAGTCATTTTGGTTGAAGTGGAATTCAAAGCTAGATCAAATTCCAACTCCAAATCTATTATTAAATTTGTCTTAAATCATGTTTCACCCTAAACAGTGAGGTTAACTTGCTCAAACATGCATGAAAATGGTACAGATGAATAGATTAGATTTTTCTGATCATTTTTCATATATAATTTATTTCATTTGGAGTTATAGATTATTTTCCATGATTTTTAGAAGTTTGGGATATTTTCTGGAATCCCCTGGCTATTTTAAATTAGACTAAATCCAGAAAATACATTATTGCGTCAGCATTTCATCACCGTGACATCAGCAGGTCAAACGGGTTGACTGGAGTCAAACCTGACGTGTGGGACCCATATGTCATTGACACAGTGGCTAACCCAATTAACTAAACCTAAACTAAAACTGCCCTGGTTTAATTAACACGCGGGGCCCACTGCCAGTGGCACGGGGAGGTGATTAGTGGCTAATTAAGCCAGCCACGTCAGCACAGCCGGGAAGAGGCCGCCAGCGACCATCCAGTGCGGCGGAGACACGCCGGAATTGCGCTGCGGCATCGGATGGATGTGCCGAGGGCATGTGCAAGGAGCTCCTACTCGCCCGCATCCATTGGACCAGAAGAGAGGCCGCGGGGTGGCCGGGAACAACGCCGGTGGCGAGCTACGGCGGCGGCCGAAGCTTGGCCACGGCGGGGAACTTCACTTGAGGGCGGTTTCACGCGGAAGATAGAGGGAGAAGGGGCGGTGGCTCACGGCGGTTCAAGTAGAGGCGACGACGAGGGCGGGGGCGCACTGGAAGGAGCGAATCGACGGCGGTGGTCGTCAACGTCTGAGGAAGAGGAGGAGCCCAATGGCGATGTTGCAGCGCTTCCAAGAACGTGGGCTTCGGTGGGGAGACGTGGGCATGGAGGCGAAGCTCGGGGGTACGTTTGGGCGGCGAGGGGTGGCTGGTGGCCGCGAGGACGACGGGTGGCGGCCATGGCTGCTCTCGGCCGAGCTCGGGGACGAGCGATGGAGGGAAGGGGAGGGCCAGGGAAGGGGGGACAGAGGGGATCGAGGGCGTCTCCAGGCGCGGGGATAGGGAGGAGGATGAGCCTCCAGCGCGAAGCAGGAGGTGGCGTCGATGCGCGTGTGCGTCCAGCACGCAGCTGCTTCGGTCGACGAGGTCGAAGATGACTGGCATCTTGGGCCAGCTGGGCTGAGCCAGCTACAGTGCAGGTAAGCTGGGCCAGGTTAGTTTCCTTCTTTTCATATTTCTGTTTCTGTTTTCTAATATTTCAAATTTGTTTTGATTTGATTCACAGACCAAATCATTTTAGCTTCTGAAAATATTTATGTGGCTGGATACAATATATTCAAAGCCACTCACAGGTTTTCAGGATTATTGGACATGAAATTCTTTTGTAGAAGAATTAAATCCAACTCAAATACTTATTTATTTAAATCCAAATAGCCAAAATAATTCCTCAAAAATGTTCCATATTTTTGGTTTGGGTCAAAACCCTTGCCAAAAATATCAAACATCATTGAAGTGCATTCTGGAAATATTGGATGCATTTTCCAGGGTTATTTGCCCTTCTTTTAATTAAATTTTTGAGGCTTTCAAATTTCCTCAGTTTGACTTTTTTTTAGAATTTAGACATGATGCATGGATGCAATACCACTACTTACAAGCATTATTCTAGGGCTCTGACAACATATCTAAGGATCTAACTATAAGAATATCAAATAAAAAGCTATGAAAATGTTTGGGAAATGTAAATTTTAGTTCTCCTAGTTTTAAAACAATGTATGTACATTTAAAAAACAATTCATGTCATTAAAAATGTTCATGCATTTGAAAAATGTTCATGTAATGTAAAACAATTGATTGCACTAGTCTAAAAATCTTTCCCAACATTTTTAAATGTTCAATCTTTAAAAATATCATGTTCATGAAATTTTGAAAAAAATTCATCATGTATTAAAAAAATATTCACGTGTCTACGAGAAAGTTACAATGTGTTTTCAAAAAATGATCAACGTGTATTTGGAAAATCGATCATCATGTATTTTATAAAAATGTTCAACGCGTATCTGAAAAATCTTTCACATGTATTAAAAAATTTCAATGTTTATTCAAAAAATGTTTTACATGTATTTGAAAATATACTCATCGTGCATTAGGAAAATGTTCAACATGTATGAAAAATATATTCACCGTTCACAAAAGTTGTATTAAAAAGTTGAATTATATCCAAAAAATAAATGAAAAATGGAAAAAATTAAACTAAGCATATGAAAACCGATTATGGGTTTCACGAACAGGTGCAAATCTTTGCAAAATTGCCCACGTATGTGTGTTAATTGGGCCTGTCCATTCTACCTCTCGCCTATTGCAAGAAGAAACTCGGTCGCCAAGGGAGCTATATCTTGCCAGTACGCGATCGCCAGAGGGGCCGGCCCAGTATGGGCTCCTAGGGAGTGAGTTTTAGGAAGCTTTTATGACCGGTTCAGACTGGTTTAGAAGCTTCTGCCCGGGGTTTTTTATGTCTCTTTTCATCTAATATTATTTTTATTGTTCGGTTTCTGTGTTTCTTCACCTGTTTTTTTATTTTCCTTTTCCTTTTTTGTTCTTTTCCTTTTGTAGTACATTTCTACTTTTTCAATACACATTCTACATTTTTTCTATACATCGAGAATGTTTTTGATACACATTGAACATTTTGCAAATAAATGTTTTGAGTATGTTTCGAATATGTGTTAAATATTTTTTAAATATACATTGAACATATCCTTGAATGATATGATACTTTTTTTAAACTACGCAAATAGTTTTTCACATTGTATAAACATTATTTCAAATGTCACGTACATGTATGTTAATGCGTCAACTATTTTTTATATGTCACGTACATTTTTTGAACGGTACAAAACATTTTTTAAATTACATGAATAGTTTTTACATTTTATAAATATGTTGTTGAAATGGCATGAACATTTTTTGAAACACGTGTACATTTTTTTAATGTCATGAATTTTGTTTTTGAATGATGTCAACACTTTCTATAAGTTGCGCGAACAAAAAATTTACACAGCATTAACATTTGTCTAATGCACGGTGAACGTTTTAAGAAAAGTAAATTAAGTTTTGAAATATATGTATTTAGAATATTTTATAAAATGTAAATAAAATAAGAAAAGAAACAAGAAAAGGGAAGGAATGAAGAAGCGGAGAAGAAAAATGAACGAACATGCAGGATGCTACTTTGGCGAACCCAATACTAACAACGGGAGGGTGCACGTTGAGGCAAGACCTCCTTCGGTCTCGTGCGAAGGGAGACAAAGCCATTCCCCTCGGTCTCGCAGTAGGCGAGATATAGCTCTCGTGCACCTGCACCCTTCATACTTCCTCCATTCCAATGAGTAAGGCACACATGCTTCTCAAAATTCAACTTTAACCGTAAATTAGACCAACGAAACATGTTTTATATGTGATAAAATTATATCGTTGAATTCGTGTTGAACAAGCATATATTATTGATATAATTTACAATCAACGTTGGATTTTGGGAAATGTGTGCGCCTTATTCATCGGAATAGGAGGGAGTACACATAAGACAGTGGGAAGTTCCATCACCAATGATTTGGTTCGGTAATTTGAGCCCACAAGGTCTGTATGAACCAGTCTATCAGAAAATAGAAGCAGAAATCAAACGGGAAAGATACATGCACATTCACACATAAACAGATGCTGAGTACTTCAGCCTTAGTAGCATATTATATAAATTTATCTAATATCCATTGAACTCTGCACTGGAGTCATTCAACAGAGAACGTGCACAGAAGCGAAGTAGTATGACAAAACTGCTTCCATTATGGACTTCACTAGAACACAGAACCAATTGAAGCAAAATCTTCATCTACTAACAAGTACTCCAATTTTCTGACAACGTTCACCATCCAATTTTCTTTTCTCAACAGAAAGAAAGACGAGGCTCAATTATGCAACAGGCTTCACCCTACTCCTCGGCTTCAACCAGTATCTTTATGCTGGCCTCGTAGCACATGAACGATATCCCTGAAAAATGCAAGGGCATGTGTTGCCATTTGGGCAAGCTGGGGACCTCTGAGATTTGGGCAAGCAGGGGCTTGTCTAGTGCTCATTCAGGCAAGTTTCTCCAAAATCTGTATCTCAGACAGAAAATAATTTATAAAACAGTGAGTCGATAACAGTGCGCTGGATGGGTGCCACACATTGTTCCGTACAGTTAGAGGAAACGTCTATTTTTTGGAAATCACCTGTAATTTTATTCATACTCATAACAATTGCAGGTATGCTGATTTGGATGTAAAATCTAAGAAAATATAAAGTAACTCCTACAACTAAGAATTACAATGAAATCTTTTGGAAACATCTTCTTCACTGTGTTGGTTGCCGACCCATAAGAGAGAGAGAGAGAGAGAGTGTGTTTTATTTGTTTAGCCATTTTTACTATTCTGTTTAATAATTGTTTGCTCCTGATTTATATTTAATTGATGGTCCAAGCTTAGTCCAAGTTATTTCAATTTTTTGTGTAGCCTCACTGTCTTAAAACAAAGCAACAAAATAGTTTATTATTTTGTACTATATTATAGTTTATTTGGATAAAAAATATTATAGTTTATTTGGATATAAACCCAATTTCATTATTTTTGGGGGTTGAACTATAAGTGTGTGGTATATTGATCCAAAAATCACGGGGTAATTTTGGTTGCTTCCCGATAATATTGCAAATATAGATCTAGGTTTTCAAGAGATCCCACTGAGTGAAAGTCCCTCAATTTAAATAGATCAAAAATCTATGCACTTTATTGAAAGTGGATTTTAATTAGGGTTTGATGATTTAAACCATTTTAACCCATGTAATATTTTGGGGTGAGTCCATATACACATATATGAATTTCATGCCAAAATCTTAGGACTGAGAAGGACAGCTTGGGTACATTGAAGACGTGTTAGGGTTTTTTTTGCGGGGAAAAGACGTGTTAGGGTTTTAGACCTTCTAAAAGATGGGGGTTGGAATTATCCTCATTTTCAATTAAAATTAATTAAGCATTATCTTATGAGATGGTTATTATGCACAATCAATTCCTAAGTAATATCATTAATCTGGAGGTTGTTACACTAATATAGTTTGATGAAATTTTTCTCTTGATAGAAAACATATACCATGAAGCTCATGTGCTTGGTACTTTCGATGGCTATTAAGTCGTTATATCTTGTGAAGCTTACCAAATAGCAAAACACTTAAAAAAGTGAATTGATTTATTTAGGATAAAAAAGGGAATTGCTTAGCAGTATTGATTCTGCAGTGTCTTTCCATTTTCGTTGGCTTTCATGGCTTTCTACACTGGATGAGCAAAATCCAGAAGGGAATCACATAGTTGAAGAATGGAGCATTATTGTTGAGCACTCTATGTAAACACTAAAGAGATTTCATATGAACAAATGTGTATATATCATAGCTGCAGTTGTGCGGGGTGATAGAAGAGATTTTTTACCAGATGTTTTTACTTTTTTTTACCAGAATACCAGATCGTGTATGAAAGGGTAGTATTGGTATTTTTACATAAACTGACAAGGGTTATTCGATCTAACAGCAGAGGTATAACGGTAGAGCAACAACGACAAATTGGCAACAAAACAAGCTTGTAATAGGTAGAAGAGCAATGTTCGTTTGTTTGATTGCAAATGAGCAATAGCCGAGCTTGTCTATCATAAATAAGCAATTTAATCTTTTTTTTATTCTGGTATTTGCATGCTATGGATAAAGAGAGATTTAGTAGTAATCTTTAGAGTCCTGCTACAGATACGATAAATTTCATACGATGCGTACGACACTAAATCACAACCATCAATTGTGTAATGCTAGTTTTGCTATAGGGCTGCACATACTAACATACGAGAATCATACCTAACAAATTTATTAAGTTGAAGCAATACAATGCTAGATTTGTAATGATCTCCTTGTGTTAAGTTGAAGCAATGCAATGCTCGAGTTTACATTATTTATAAAAGTATTGTGAACAAATTTATTTTCATTCTGACATTTATTTTAATGTTTTTTACAATGTGTAATGATAAGTGATTGCTTCCTTGAGGATCACATGCTGAATTACCCCTTTTAAACCCACTTTGAAGTACGTATAGACTCATTTAAAATGTGTTCTGTTTAGAGCATCTTCAACAGCCATCCAACGCGCCGCACGCTAAAAACTGCTTTGCCGCGCGTCTATCGTCTGGTTTGGCGCGACAGGCAGCGCTGGCTCCAGCTGCCGCGCTAAAATGCAGCGCGCGTAGCTCTAGCAGCGCGCAAAAATATAACGCACGCGACTCTCGCACAAACAACATATGCATTCCAAACACAAGCAGAAAGATCAAACACAAACAAAATAAATCAACAATAAATAGTTCAATTTCGTTATTACAACTCAAACAAATAGTTTGTCGTTCAATACAACAAATAGTTCAACAATACAACATCAAACACACAAATCATGATGCTCTTTGTCGGCCATTCCAAGCCCACCACTCCATAATAAGATCCTTCTGAAGATCATCATGCGCTACGGGACGTCGAATGTCATGATAGGAGGCAACAAAACGGGCCATCCTTTCAGCCCTCTGTCGCACTCGCACGAGATGTCCCAAGAGCTCATACTAAGAGTAGTCTACATCTTGGTCACGCTCATTCTCGATGATCATGTTATGCATGATCACACAAGCGTGCATGATGTACCAAAGCATCTTTTGATCCCAAAATCTAGCCGGTCCTCTCACAAAGCAAATTGGGCTTGCAAAATCCCAAAAGCTCTCTCCACATCTTTTCTAGCCACCGCCTGAGCATTGTGGAAATCTAGATTTTTCTTACCTTCCGGTTTTTTCAACGACTTCACAAATGTTTGCCACTTTGGGTAGATCCCATCCGCAAGATAGTAGCCATAGTTGTATGTACGGCCATTTGCTACAAACTGCACCAGTGGCAAATCACCATTTGCAATCTTATTCACCAGTGGTGACCGGTTGACAACGTTGATGTCATTCAAAGATCCAGACATTCCAAAGAAAGCATGCCAAATCCAAGTCTCTTGATCGGCCACCGCTTAAAGGATTATAGTGGAACCCTTTTTTGGCCGTGGAATTGCCCATGCCATGCCTTTGGAAAATTCTTCCAACTCCAATGCATGCAATCTATTGAGCCAAGCATACCTGGGAAGCCGCGAGATTTGTTCAACTCCAATAGCCTTGCGGCGTCTTCAGCATTGGGAGATCTCAAGTACTCCTGGCCAAACACTTGGACAATTCCGACTGCGAAGCGCTTGACACACATGATGGCTTGGCTCTCACCCATGGCCAAGTGATCATCAACTAGATCAGCTGGGATACCGTATGCCAACATACGCAAAGCGGCTGTCACCTTCTCAAAGGTGCTATGTCCGAGCTTTCCGGCGGCATTCCTCCTTTGCTGAAAAAACCGGTCATGGCTCGCTAGTTTCTCTGCAATGCGCCTGAACAGCTAGGTGCTCATCCTAAACTGGCAACGAAAGTACAACTCCGGGTATGTGGGATTCTCCACGAAATAGTGCCTCATCAATCTGTTATGGGCATCGATCCTATCCCTCCAAATTTTTTGCCGACCCATAACCGAACCACCGTGCTTCGGTTTTTTATTGATGTGCATAGCTAGGATCATTGCAAGATCCTCCTCTTCCATAACAAATTCTTCTTCGAAAGAATCATACGACGAACTCATCTACAATGTTCAATACTAGGCTTTAAAAACTGCAATCAACATGCACCAAATTCATGAAGTTTGAGCAATACATACCTTGCGGGCGTTTTGTCGAACACCTTGCGGGTGCCGAGCGGCAGTGAGCGGCCGGTCGCTGTTCGTCGGAGGACGGCCGCGCGCGAGGGGCGACGGTGACTAGAGGAAGACGGAGGAAGCCGTCGCGGCGCGGGGATAGGCCGGAGAAGCGCCGGAACGGTCGCCGGAATAAATGGAGTGGCGCGGGCGGTGGCGCCGCGGCTGGATAGGGTAGGTGGAGTTGCGAGCGAGCGCTCGAGAGTCCAGCACGCGGGAGCGGGCGCAGCAAATAAGCGACGCACGTTGGCGTTTCGGTCCGCGCGTTGAACCAGATATGCCGTGCGCACGGTTTGTGCGCCTCCGCTGGAGCGCCCGGAGCGGTAGCGCGCGTAAAAAAAAACACTGATTTTTCAGTGCGGCGCTTATATAGCGCGACTGTTGGAAATGCTATTATAGAAACATGAAGTCTACTTCCATATGATAAGTCTCTTGTGGTTGTGCTCACTATTTTCTGTACTGTAAAACCTGTTGGACCTAAGGGGTATGTATGTTCTATGCCTGACTGCTATCTTTATATATGTTAAAAATGCATGATTAAGGGCTGCTAGGTCAATTATAGAACCCTGTTTCTTATAAGAAACAGTTCCCAACAAGCCAACCATCAGAACAGCTCGGTACCAAAGGTATCTTATAATGGCCATCTAAAAATCTCCCTGCTTCTCATCCTATTATACTACTATAGGAGCGAGGGATCACATTGTGAACATCTCATGGCCTTCATTAAGCAAATAAATTTTGGTTCTAATTGGCAGGCATTCAGCAAAGGAAGACGAGACTTAATCCTCTCGCTGCAGGGGCAAGGGCATGTGCTGCGATTTGGGCAAGCAGGGGACCTCTGCCGAACCTGAACCCCATTCCATGTAAAAATGGATCGTGCGGCGATCAATAATCGGGCGGAGGCCCGCCGAACACTGCTGACAAGGTCTGGCCGCGGGAGGCAAAGGATGATCAGAGCATGCCCGGCCTATGCGCGTAGCAGGACCCAACAAACGGTGTTAAAACATAAATTCATCTCTACGCAGGAATGAATCTTGGTTTGATTGAAGTTAGGCAGAGGTAACAAGCTAGCGCCCAACTGTGTCGTCGAAGTAATGGCGGTACTAGAAGTTATTTTAAATTTTAAACTATCATATCTGTCGGTGAGTGAGCTGAGCAGACCCTTCCCTCGGCCGCGGTTATATAAGCAAGCACCTTCCCATGGCATCCTTCCCGCCACAAACCAAGAAAAACCCGAACACGCCCACTGCCACCACACCACGGCCTGCCGTCTTCAACCCTCGGAAAGCCGACGATGAGGCACGCACGCATCACGGTGGCGGTCGCCGTCGCATTCGCCGTCCTCGCAGTCACCGCCGCAGCCTCCACGGGCGCCACCGCCGCCGGGAGGGGGAAGCAGCAGCGCGCTCCAGGCCCCGCTTCCGGCTGCATCGTGTACATCGTGATGGTGAAGCCCCCGGCCGTCGCCGCCGACAGCGCGGCCTACCATATGGGCATCCTCATCGCCGCGGTCGGCAGGTATGTACGGAGCACTTGGTTTCTTTTCCCATCTTTGGCGTCGAATGGCCTAGAGATTTGACGCCATCCTTTCTCTTGTTTCGACTGAATCTTCAAGCAAGGAGAAGGCCGATGCGGCGTTGGTCTACAGCTACAAGAGCGCCATCAGCGGGTTCGCCGCGAGGCTCACCCCCGCGCAGGTCGCCGTCCTCAGGAGTGAGTTCCCCTCTTTCTCCTCTCCTCTGCTTTGCTCTGCTCTGCTCTCACAGTCAACTGAATTCCTGTAATTAGCAAGTAGCAGTAAAACTACAGCTACAAGAGATTTTTTTAATTGCATGATGCACAGCTGATGGTCAACTAGGGCAAACCCACAGTATATGCAGTATTCTTTAAGATCACACAAGTGGGTAATTTTAGTCAGACCTGTTGGCAATACCGAGGTCAATGCAAGACCTACTCACACCACATCACATGGTTAATATGCTAATTTTTTCACCATTGCCAAGAAAGGTGCACAACATCAGCAAGGACCGACATTATAAATGTATACTGTATGGTACAGCCCTGCAAATAGTTTTAGCAAACTTTCGGTATGTATATTTTCCTTTACCGAGAAGAAAATTAGCTGCTTCACTTTCGGTGTCCAACTCCTGTCATCCAAGTGAAGTAAACTTTTGCCGTCCAACTTAGTCGTTAAATTAACAAATCCAGTTTAGCTATATGCTACCATCATCACCTCCTCTTTCCATTGGTGCATGTGCTTGTTAGTGCCTTAAAAAGGGCACACAAATTATTATTTTTTGACCGTTCTTTAATTTCTCTCCACCTTTTCCAGAGAACCCTGCCGTCATCCGGGCGCAGCCTGATGTCAAGTACTCCCTTCACGACGACCACAACAACAACAACAACAACCTCAACTGAGCAAGAGCTCATGTCCTGTTATTAAGGGTTGTTGCGCAATATGGAGCAAGAAGCGGCGCGCATGATCTGCCCTCGAAGAATCTTGATATGATATATCTCTGCATACTTCAAAATTACACACACATATATATAGTGTAGCATTGCAAGAAGTTTATAGTGTAATTTGTTTAGAATTGTTGCACCTTGTATAACTCTGTCTGCGTATATACTGATGGGCAAAGATGTCTGGTTTGCTACCATATTATATTTCCTCTGAAGGGGTTGTGCAATGGGTTAGGTTGGGTTGTCCAGCGTGCGGGTCATAAACTGTAATGCAAAGGTGCAAGTGAGAGTTCTGTTAAGAGGGTGATAACATATACAAGAAAGTAACCTACCCGTTGCACTTAGCTTCTATGCAACGAAAAGTAGACAAATAGTGCAGTCAGCATAAATAAAAGAGTTTGCCCAAAAAAAGCATATATAACAGTAATTGGATTCATGCCACTACAACTTTCACGAATTAAAAAAAACGCCACTACAAAAAACCGAAGTTGGAAATATGCCATTGCAACTTTGTCATCCCACTACATATGCCATTTTCGGCCCACCGGAGTGAATAACGGTTCATTAAATTTATATTGCAGTACTGCCCATACCAGCCTTGTGCAAAATGGTGCACAACATGGATCAAACAGGACTTAGAAATTGCCAACAGTTACGAAGCACGCTACATTATTCTTTGTAGGTTGCGGAGGCTGTGCGCAAACTCAGATTCAGCATAACCCGAACTTTACGTTTTATGAACACATAAAGACATTGTAACTTCATTCATGTTGCGTTCAACATCACATACACACTCAATTTCATTGACATCGCATTCAACATCACATAGACATTGCAATTTCTATTAGTGTGACTTGTTTTCAACATCAAAAAATTGAAATTAAAATTGGCCTAAAACGACAAATTGAAACCCGGTTTTATTTCGTCGGCTTCGGCGGTATGGAAGTGACTTCATATGAGGAGGAGTCTTTGGCTACTTCGACTTCTTCCATGACGAGATCAATATATCAATGGGATTCTTGGATGAGGAGAAAGGCCACATCTTTGTAGCCCTCCATAACCGCTGATTTCATTTCGGCCATGGCAGTGGCCTCCACGCGGTCGAGGTACCAGCAGGCAGCGGGGAGGTGCTCATCTCCAATGGCCGACTCGACCTCACGGAGAGCTAAGACTTCAACCTTAGAGTACCACTGGACAGTTTCCCAATACTCAGAGGCAGCACGGTCCTCTTCGGTCTCGCCCGAGAAGGGTCCATGAGGGGAGCCCTGGTGCGACATGGCAGAGACGAGGTGGGCGCGAAGTAAGATAGGTGGCGAAGAGGAAGATGCATGGGTGAGTGTGATGGTTACGAATAAGGCATACGCCTTATATAGCCGCAAGCAGCACACTCCGGAGGTAAATAGAGTTGGAAAAGGGCACGCTCCGGCAGGAAAGATCATGCAGGAAAAAAATGGGCGTGAGCGTGGGGGACACAAGGCGACGACTGTTAATGAGCACATTTCCAGATAGGAACGATGGTTACGGGATTGCTATAGCATTTGCCCCATTGACAGGGACATGAAGAGAATGGCCGAAACTTTCTCTTGCGCAAATGGTTGGATATGGAATGTGCTCTGTATACACTCCCTATACTACTAAGAAAAGGGCTATAGATGAAATTGACACTAATGGCGCATCAGACGTGGTGCGCCACTACTATATACTAATGGCGCACCATGTGCTGATGCGTCATTAGTGTGGAAGACACTAATGTCGCACCAGACACACGGTGCGCCACTAGTAATATTTTTTTTCATTTTTCCAAACATACTAATGGCGCATCTAGACAAAGTGTGCCATTACTAGTTCTAACTAGTAATAGCGCACCAGCCACACAGTGCGCCACTACTGTATTTTTTTTATTCTTTTCTTTTGCAAAACTACTAATGACGCATCGTGGCATAGTGCGCCATTACTAGTTTAAACTAGTAATGACACACTACACAACGGTGCGCATTAGTATATATATTATTTTTTATTTTTTTGCAAAACTACTAATGACGCACGGCCAGCAGGTGCGCCAAGTATGTTGGGTTACTAATGGCGCATGGGTTGGTGGTGCGCCATTAGTAACCTGGGACCAGCTAGATATTTTGGACAGCCACACCTACACACTCACTTTCCCCACTTCATTCCCTCCATCTCCTTCTTCAAGCTTGTCGGCTGCCTCCTCCTACTCACCTCATTTGCACCATAAATTCATCAAAATTAAGTGGTTATATTACCTTTTTGATAGATAAGTAAGGGGAAAGCTATCTTTATGTTGTAGATCTACTTTTTTTCTCCCTAGCTCGCTCCAACAACGTGCACATGCACTTTTTATGGCCTAGCTAGATCTATGTATGTTTGTGGTGTTGCATATGTTTGTGGTGTTGCATATATGTTTGTGTTTGCAGGTACCGGTATTTGAAATGCGATAGTTGCCAATATTTTGCCGGAATGTTGATTCATTTCCGTTTCGGCGAGAATTATGCACTGTGCATTCTTTTTGGTCCTATTTTTAGGGAAAGTCATGCCAAATTTTTTCTTGGTTCTAAAATATCGTTTTGCTCTACCCCGCAGGCGACCATGGTCCGCACGATGACCGAAGGCATCGTGAATAGGTTTTTGAGCTCCGCGAAGGCCGAGATGCTTCAAAAGAACGAGACGGAGATAAGATGTCCGTGTCGAAGATGCAAGCTGAAGAGCCTTATTGCGGATCCAGATTCCGGGCAGGTGCGGGACCACCTGCTCTTGCGTGGTTTCATGGATGGCTATCCGTGGCAAGGTGATGAAGATGACTATGCAGTCGTCCATGGGGGAGGCAAGAAATGACGAAGGGCAGCAAGACAACCGCCGCGGCTCGGGCGGGCAAGAAGACGAAGAATCTCCAGGACATGATCACGACGGTGATGCTGTACACAGTCATCATGTAGAAGATGCCGGACATGATGATGAGGAAGATCAAGACGAAGGGCATGATCATGAAGATGAAGATGTCGGAGCAGACGATGATGGAGGCTGGGTGCAGGACCCTCATATTCAAGAGCTGCTTCTCAAGCAGATGAATAACGCAAGAGCTGCCACCCGAGAGAAAGCCAAGCTGGATCAACTGAAGATAGACGCGGTTACTCCATTGTATGAAGGATGCAGACCTGAGGATACCCGCCTGAAAGTAACGCTCATGGCTCTGGAGATGAAGGTAAAACACAAAATGACCGACGCATGCTTCGACGAGAACATGTCATTCTGGCACGAACGTCTTCCCAAGGAGAACAAGTGCCCTACCAGTTTCGAGGAGGCGAAGAAAATCGTGTGTCCTCTGGATTTACCGCACGTGAAATACCATGTGTGCATGAACAATTGCATCATTTATCGGGACGAGCACGCGGAGTCTACCATATGTCCGGTGTGCGGCGTCACTCGATACAAGAAGAGGAAGAAAGCTCCTCGAAAAGTGGTGTGGCACTTTCCGATCACTCCTCGTCTGCAGCGGTATTTCGCGGACCCTAAGGTAGCAAAGCTCCTGCGTTGGCACGCGGATAGGGAGGAGAAGAAGCGGGAAGATGACGAAAATGATCCGGAGATAAATAAAAAAGACAAGATGCTGAATCACCCTAAGGATGCGAGCCAGTGGCAAGCGTTGAACTTCGAAGACCCAGAATTTGGGAACGATCCAAGGAACATCGTGCTGGGCGCGAGCACTGATGGAGTCAATACGTTTGGCAGCCAGAGAAGCACATATAGCACCTGGCCTGTGTTTGTGTGGATGTACAACCTCCCCCCTGGTTGTGCATGTAGAGGAAGTACATTCACATGAGTATGCTAATTGAAGCAGGACCACCCTACCTAAAGGACGTCCGTTCCACAGAAGAACTCCATTTGCGAAAAAGAAGGGCAATAAGATTGTGAACAGATAGCTAGCTAGATAAGATCGATTGTATTTAAATTGTAGTATTCATTTTACGATTGTATTTCATGGGCACTTTTTGAACTATCATGAATATTTTTAAATTTCATGGGCACTTTTTGAATTCATGAAAAAATAATGAATATTCATGAGGACACTCGATATCGATCCCCCTCCATCTCGATCGCTATCCCCCCTCGCCAGATCCCCCTTGCCAGATCCCCCTCGCTGCTGAGCACCCCCCCGCACCCTCCCCCGCTCCACCATCGCCGACGACCCCCGCACCCTCCCCCGCTTCACCGTCAGAAATGAATGCAACTAAAAATCCAAAAAAACAAATTTGATTATATTTTCAAAAAACAAATTTGATTATATTTTCAAATAACAAATTTGATGATATTTTTTTATATTTATAAATATTTTCAAATAACAAATCTGATGATATTTTAAAAAAAAATTATTACTGTTTTTATAAAAAATTATTACTGTTTCATATTCATATTCTAAAAATTTATTAGATGCAACAAAATAATAATAAAAAATCTTACTTATGGCGCACGGCTGGCTAGTGCGCCATTGCTATCTAAAAAAAAGAATACTTATGGCGCACGGTCCCGCTGGTGCGCCATTGCTATCTAAAAAAAGAATACTTATGGCGCACGGTCCCGCTGGTGCGCCATTGCTATGAAAAAAACATTCTAATGGCGCACCTTCAGGGGGTGCGCCATTAGTAATTTTCCCCCATCCATACACTTCGTCCCTCCCTCTCGCCAGACACTTCGGATCTCCCTCCACTGCGCCGCTCCCTCCCTCGTCCCTCCCTCCACCGCGCCGCTGCCGCCGCTGCCCCGACCCACTGCGCCGCAGCCGCCCACGCGCCCCCGCCACCTCCCTCTCCCCTTCCTCCTCCTCGAGCGCCGCCTCCCCCCCCCCCCCGAGCCCCGCCTCCCTCGCCTCCCTCGAAACCCTAGAAACCGGCCAGAGATTTGGAGCCTCGGAGCCGCCGGAGACTTGGAGCCTCGGAGCCGCCCCACGTCCACCAGGAGAGGAGGCCCGCGACCTCCCTGCCGTCTATCCCCGCCTTCCCCAAGCTCGCCGTCTCCGCCCTCCGTCGTCTCCGCTCCGGCCACCACCTCATCGTGGTCATGTAACCCTCCTCCCTCTGCCTCTCTTCTCCTCTCTTCCTCCTCTCCTCCCTCCCGACCATGCCCTCTTCTTCTCTCTTTTGCTAGGTTTAGGTCAAATCCCTCTGTTGCTTTAATTGTACAACATTAGATATAGACATTTGAATCAAATTTGTGATCATCAAACATCAAAATTGCAGGGGAGAGGTTGGTGCCTGGATTGCATTCGTTGTAATCATCATGCGGCTCTTCTTCCCGCGTCACTTCCCTGGTATCATTTCCTACCTAATCTTTTACCTATCCTTGCTGCCCCTAGCAAATTATCATTATGTGTTGCATTTCTCATCTTTGGTGTGCCCTGTAAAGAGAATTTTCTGCTTATATAGCACTACCAAAAAACATGTCCTTATTTTTCATCTACGCAATAAGCCGCTAAACTGTTACATAAATCACGCAATGAGTACTTGGTGCCTAGCAAACATGTATTTGTCCATGGTTTATAGACGAAAAAATGCACTGGACACACTGAAGAAAAATGCACTGTATCATGTATTTGTCCCTGGTTTATAGATGAAAATGAGTTATTTTGGACATTAACCATTGCAAGCAGTGTGCTACTACCACTGTCCTGCAAGGTAAGAGACATGTAGGACTGAAACTGGATCCAGTCATGTTTGCAACTAGATACAGACTAATTGCAAACTGTGCTCTTTATTATATCCCAGTAAAATAAAATGTAGGATAAAGTATGTAGTGCTGGCTCCTGAGAATGAGTAGAGCTATCTAGTCTCTGCAAGCAACTTAAAGCCCCAGTATTCAGTTGCTGGTCTGTTTGGTGTGATACATAACACAAGATGGGTTTGGTGTGGTTCTAGTCAAGAGATATGGACTCTTAATTACAAGTAAATATAGGGTTCAAGATGAGTATGTTGATTATCCAGGGCTGAATCTTAATTACAAGTAAATATAGGGTTTAATTTGTGTTTGGGGTTGGAGCTGGGAAAGAGAGACAGAGGGATAGGAGGGGGAGGGGAAAGAGAAATGTTTATTTTAGGGTTTAACTAGGGCAGTGGCATGGTTCCCAGCCCTGGTGATATGACTGTCAATGCATGTTCATGTTCATGTTGAGAACCTGTCACAATGCTTGACTTGACTATGTTCTCATATGTGCTTCTATATGATTTTTGTCTTTTTTCTCCTGTTGTTCTGTTAATAACCAGATCTGATACCAGTGAGTTAGATGCCCATGCATGCATGAGCTAGCTGACAGACAAAGACAAGTAAGCCAGGCCTCAAGACAATGCAGCTTAATCAAATTAAACTCAAGATTCTGGTGCTTAACCCTGTTGCATTGAATTACTTGTTGCATTGGATTACTTGTTGCATTGGAGGTTCATCTTGTCTTGAGGCAAACAAATCAGCATTGGAGGCTCATCTTTGAGGCTCATCTTTATTACATATCAGAACTTGCAAACAAATCTGTGAAAGACTTGTAAAGTTGCTGGGTTTTGTCTCGACCATTGTGCCGTGATGAATTTGCAGGTACCCCGAGAGGCCCTTGAGTTTGCTGGAATGTCGATTAACTTCCGTTCCGGCAAATTCGGGTACTCCATATGTCCTATTTTGAGCAAAGGTCATGCTGAAATTTTCCGTGAATTTTAGCATGACTTTGCTAAAAATATGACATATGGGGTACTTGCGACTAATGCATGGGCCGGGGTATCTTAGTACTTAGTTAAGTAGGATCAACTGCCCCGCCATTCTTGCTGCATTAAACCATAGGTGGCAATAGAGCCAAGTGATTAGGCCCAACTTAGAATTCTCCTTAGCATCGATAAACCCTAGATGATAAACCCAACATAGGTGGCAATAGAGCCAAGTGATTAGTGCCAAGTGATTAGGCCCAACCTAGGGTGCCTCGGCATCGATAAACCCTAAATGATGAAAACTTAACTTGGCTTCTATAGGGTGCCTCGGTGTCGATGAGAACCTAAATGATGTACGCTTAGGCTTTTAGGGTGCCTCGGCGTCGACAAACCCTAAATGATAAAAGCTTAGCTTTTAGGATGCCTCGGTGTCGAAAAACCCTAAATGATGAGACCATGATCTTGTTCCTTGACAATAACCAACTTTTTGACCAAACTTTTTTCCTATTTAGAGCGAAACATGGCCCACAACGATGAGGCCGGCGGTTCGGGCGGCAAGCAATTCTGGGAGCTGTCCCAGGAGTTGGAGGAAGAACCTCACCGCTATGAGGACGCCGCGGAAGACACCGATCCTGACTACACAACCCCTAGTGGCGTCGGGGATGACACCACTGATGATGGCGCCGCGGATGCCACCACTGATGATGGCGGCGCACGCACAGATGGCAGCCAACCGAAGAGGCAACGGAAGGACCGGCGCCCGAGCGTGCTCGGCACCGTCAGGGAGGAATTTACTGAAGTGAACTCCGACGGGCATCCGACGGCGCCCAAACACGTAGTCAAGGGGTACTCGGTTCAGCTCGGGTGCATTCTCCGGAGCACCGTCTCGATCAACACCGAGAACCTAAGGCATAAGGACCGAGGGAATTTGCGCAGCCTCCTCTTCACGAAGCTGCACGAACGATACAAGTTCCCCGCTGAGTTTGCAAACACACGCCTCTCAGGGAATAAAGTGAACGGTGCCGCCCTCACGAGGATGAGCACGGCCCTGTCTACTTGGAAAAGCATGGTGAAGGCAATGATTGAAAAAGGTGATAGTTATGAGAAGATCAAGGCGAAATATCCTTTGATGAGCGAAGATGACTACAAGGAGTTCAAGATCAAGTGCGAGAGCAGCGCAACCTCCGAATCAAGTCAGTGGGGGAAAGAAATGCAGAAGTTGAACTTAGGGGTCCACCAACTCGGTCCCGGCGGTTACAGAGTGGCGGAGCCTATATGGGACAAGGAGGACGCGGAGCGTGCCGAGCAAGGCCTACCGCCCCGCATCGAGAAATACCGTGACAAGCAGACCAGGAACTTTCTCAGGGCCCGGTACAAGGAGGACCCGGTAACAAAGGAGCTTACCACGGATCCAAAGACCAAGGCGCTTGAGCTTGTTCTGGTAAGGAATACATCCCCCGCGTAATTAGCTCCATATGGTTGCATTCTAATTAATCCCCAATATTTCTAAATGGTTCACGTTCCTTCCGCGGGACAATGAAAGCAGTAGCTCGGGGTCGTCTCGGAGCTCCCCGTTCGACACCCCTTTAAATAGGGTGTTGAACGTAATGAAAAACAAGGATAAGCTCAGTAAGCCGACGTCAGCTGATCGTGTGGCCAGCAAAGGCTTGTCCACAAAATGGTCGTCATACTATACTGCTGGTGGGTGAAAGGAGAAAAAGACCAGCTCGGAAAGCCAGTCGCGCGAGGTTGAAGCACTCAAGGCACAAGTGGCGTGGATTCCGGAGATTGTCCAAGAGCAAGTGCAACAACAACTGAGAACGATGCTCAACGCCATGGTGCCTACGTTGATTCATCGACTGACGACGTGGATTGCGGGCGGCCAACAGGGGCCTCCCCCGGTTCCCAGCTTCACGGCCAGCAACTCGCACAACGCGCAGGCGGCACCATTGGTGTCTCCGGCGGAGGCGGTATTCATGTCTCCGGCGCCGGCACAGGCATTGGAGCTTAATGCACCCGGGTGTACGCCGGCCGGCACCTCGCCAGCAAGCGGCCCCTCCGTCAGTTGCACGCCCGCCGTTGGCGGTGCCTCGACATTAGCCGAGCTCGACGACATCACGGTAACTAAGCCTCTCGGCTGATGACTTCATCTTCTTGCCTTTGACTGGGCATCCCTGACGCCCTACATGTTTTCGCAGGGCGCCACCGATGTTCCTTGCACTCTCCTGCATTTCGTGGGCGGCGAGTTGGTCGATGTCGCCAAGGGCAGAATCGTTCAACCGGGCAACCCCGTGTTCCACGGTAATCCGATGCCACCCACAGTGTATAGGGTTGAAGTGGTTCGGGTGCTGCCAGGCTGCGACGAGCTGTTACCTCCGATTCAACCCGCTGGGGCCGACGAAGAAGATGAGATGACCCTCAGTGCCTGCGTAAGCTGGCCCCTGCTTTGGCCGAAGAGCCAGATTCGTTTGGGGGCGGGGGACACCACCCCACAGACAAGACCGGCAGTCGTGTTGGCGCCAAGCCATGGCAAGAATGCCGCAACGCTACCGGACATGCCAGACATCCCTATGGCACAGGATCCGGACATGCATATGGCACAGGATCCGGACGACGACGACAACGACGACGGTACATTTACCAACATTGATAAGTACTTTGCCGAACATGGGTACGGTGATGAGTTCTGCGTGCCTCCTTCTCAAGAACCCAACCAAGACGACTGCGATCTAGCTGGTACGGCGGAGAAACCCAATTGCAACAGGCGTCGTCTGGCGTTCAGTTCTCAGGAGACGCCTCCAGCTGCCGCCTTCACCGAGCCTCAGATAGCTGAGGTGCGAAATATTATCAGCCCCAACACGCTCAAGAAGGCGGTCTGTGAGCAGAACTCGGTCCCATTACAGCAGATCAAGAAGAAGGGACGGAAACGAAAGGCTAAAAAGGGCGCCGGTGCGAGCCAGCCGGCACCGAGTACGATCCGTGCTCAGGACGGGCCACCTTCACCTAAGGATATCTCGAGGAGGGTGCATGTGGCGGGTAGGGCGATGCTACCGACAAATATGCTCAATGCTGCAACCGGTGCTATGCGGAGTCTGCATGACAGTGTTCTTTCTTTGGAGAAGCGGCGTCTCAGAGAGAATGATGTGGCATACCCGGTTTTCGTGGCCAAGGTGCCAGAGGGCAAGGGCTTTGTGGATGGCGCCATCGGGGGTACGATCGTCCTGCGGTTTGATGACATCTTTGCTATGTTTAACCTTCATCGCTGCACTACACCTTCGTTCGGCTGTTTTCGCTGAGTATGGAGATGCGGATCATTAGAGACAAGACCCCGGACATCGTGATAGTCGACCCCTTCTACATGCGTGCCAAGCTCTTGGGCAGCGCTAGGGACCGCCAAGTCACGAGTTCACACCTCGAAGGCGTCATTCTGGCAAACCCAGATAAGGATAACTTCCTCGTGTCTTACTTTCCCGAGTAAGTCATCCCTTAACCGCCCCGAAACAAATGATTTCTTAGATTTCGATCGTTCTTTCTTTTTTCTAACATTCTGTGTTCTGTGCAGTGACACACATTGCACACTCATCCTCTTAAGCCCGAAATATTCCATGGCCACGTATTTCGACCCGAACCATGACTCCAAGATAGACTACACAAATATCAAGAAAGTTCTTGATGATATTCTCCCCGGCTACGCCAAATCTGGAGGCACCTTCACCAGGCCAGTTCGTAGGTACGGCAGGCACGTGTTCGCCCACAATACTAAGTTCTGCTGCGTCAAGCAGCAGCCTGGCAGTCAGAAGGATGCCTACTACGCCCTCGATCACATGTGGGCGATCGTACGGGACCATCATCACCTTCTGCTACCAGATAATCTCAAATATTGGGCCGCGAGCTTGTCGGCAATCCAGGACGCGGGCATCAGACAAGAATTCTTTCGTATCCAGTCGGAGTTAGCGGAAATCATCCATCAAGATGTCCTTCATACCTCGGGGCAGTTCTACCTCAGATATCAACCGTCCAACAGTGAGATAGACACAACGCTACAAATGCAGGCTGACAACGCCCGCGATTTCATGGCCATCACGACAGACGGCGGCTTCATCCACGCTCCGGTCCCATGAGTCGAGTCGAAAATAGTGATGCTATGTGTAATTCTGAAACATTGATTGGTTCATGTTGTAATTAAACCTTAATGAATTGTATGTCTCTTTGGTTTGGACAGTCGTTCAACTTAGATATAATCGATGCTATTTATTAGTAGGACCATGAATCGTGTTATTAATGTCTTGCTTTTCTCTTCCGATCCTTTTGTTGCATACTTATATATTGCTTATGTATTGTCTGTTGTTTGGCTTGTGCATAGAGATGCCGTCGTATGTCGTGTACAAGGGTAAGGTTCCCGGAGTCTACGACGACTGGGAGGAGTGTCGGAGACAGGTTCACCGTTTCAGCGGTAACAGTTACAAAGGGTACACCACTAGGGCGGAGGCGGAATCTAGATACGTCCGCTATCTAGCGGGAGAGAGGAGGGAGCGTTGGAGGAACCGGATGAAGACCAGTTTCTTCACGATGATGCTCATCGTGATGACCGCAGCTCTCTTCTATGTGATGGTAGTTTAGATGATCGATATCGACTTGTAATGTAAAGACAAACTCGCTACTCGCGGTCTCGAGACTTGTAATGTTTTATCTTTGTTCGGTCTTTTGAATTCGGAGACTAATATGATGAATTGTATTCGGAGACTAATCTTCTATTGTATTCGATGAATCTGTTGTTGCTGTGTGCTGCTGTCTATATTCTGTCCAATAATATATTTTGTAACCTGTGCAAAAATCAGAAAAGTAAAAAAAATAAAACCTAATATTCATACTAATGGCGCATCACCTCAAAATGCGTCATTAGTACGCCAAAGGATACTAATGGCGCATCACTACACAGTGCGCCATTAGTATGCCAAAGTATGTGGGTAAATATGGCACCCTGGGAGGCATACTAATGGCGCATGGTGGTCTATACCAGATACTAATGGCTCACCACCACTAGCAAAAAAATACTAATTGCGTGGTACTAGTGGCGCACTAGTAGTGCGCCATTAGTAGGCAAAACTAATGCACCACTAGTAGGCTTTTTCCTAATAGTGCTAGCCTCCAAGTATGGATCCTACGACCCAGGTTTTGGAGTGCGCTCCATAATTTTTGGAGGTCCAGACATCTTTGATGAATCTGCTAGACCCGTTTTTCGACCCAAACTCCATATTGGCAGTTACTATGGAGTTCGGGCATGTTTGATGACTCTGCTACAGTGGTTCTAACTTTAGCATACCGTCATCTTCCTTCTATCTATTGTGCCTTGAAACCATTTGGACATTATCTCATATGCCGGAGGTAAGAAATATGATAGATAACCTGATAACACAGATTGCCATACTAGGGCTATGCAGAAACAAAGAAGCAATTCATGGCCAGATGACATACAAAACAGATCCAACATGCTCCCATGATCTGCAGTAACCTCCAATATTTCTTTTGCACAAACAAAACTAACATTACATTGTTCTTGAAAAAACTAACTTTGCCTGGAATAAATGCACCAAACATAATTTTGTATGTGGTCACTAGAAAAATTATGTTAATTAACAAAAGGCACATATGACATCTGTAGCTATGTAAAAAAACATTATGTAACAAAAATATACAACATTTGTTTTCACTACGAAAGTTCTACATGATTGGCTGGTGTTGATGCTGAACAAGCGAGCCCATCAATGTCACAAATCAGTCATGGAAAGGCATTACAGTAACGATATTTTTTAGGGGGCAATAGTGATGTGTGGATTGTGGAGACGAGTTCGATTAACATAACCAAAGGACAGAAGTATTGGGCTTAGGCCTCACAACTTTCCTTGGTGTTGGATACCATCATCTACTGTATTGGTGTTGGACATGTGGTTATAAGCAAAGAGTCGTGTCAAATAAAAATTAAACCAACTAGAGGACATTGGACCTCAAAAGGCCAATTAGGGTGATTATGCACTGCATTAAAAATAATAATATGCTTTGCCCAATGAGAGTGTGAATTGTGTTACATGCATGCAAAAGTGTATCAAACATTTACATATTTGCTATTCTTCTGTTGCCATTTTTTAAAGTTTTGATTTATTGTTCAAAAAAACGTTTCAACCTGTATTTGAATGTTTTTGAACACGTATTCAAAAAAAGTTTTAAAAAAATAATCATGTAGTTCAAAAATGCTAAACATGTATAGAATTTTTTTATATTATATTGAAAAATAGCATGCATAAAAATAAAAGGTGTTACTGATGTATATGAAAAATGTAGACACGTGATAAAAATATAAATAAAAGGTAAAAAAATAATACTGAAGAAGAAACAAAGAAAAGCAAGGAAAGGATTAAAAAATAAAAGGGAAAAAATAAAACTAAAGAAATCAGAGAAAACCCCAAAGAAAACCATTGCAAACAGTTGAAAAATCTAAGAAAAAACCAGATAAAATATAAATAAAAGGTAAAAAAAATACTGAAGAAGAAACAAAGAAAAGCAAGGAAAGGATATAAAAAATAAAAGTGAAAAAATAAAACTAAAGAAATCAGAGAAAACCCCAAAGAAAACCATTGCAAACAGTTAAAAAATCTAAGAAAAAACCAGATAAAAAAACTTTCGCATGCGACAATATTGTGCCGGCCCAGTACTGCCGCGCCAGAAATGAGACAGAATATGTCTTGCACGGGGCAAGAAATAGGCCTCACCGTTTGAGGACGCTTCTCAACTGGTTTTAGGAAGGACTAGTATTTTACATCATGTACCTATTCTGGTTTTGTGCTTTTCTCATATTTTCAATTATTCATTATTTACTTTTTCTACTTTTTTATTTTTTATTTCTTCTTTTCCTTTTCATTTTGAAATTCATGATAATTTTTCAAATTTGTGAGAAATTTCAAATACTTGAACATTTTCCAAATACATGAACAATTTTGGAATTCTTGAGCATATACAAAGTTCATGGACATTTTTTTGTATTCATGAACTTTTTGAATTTGCAAATAGTTTTCAAATTTGCGATCTTTTCTAAAATTCAAGGAAGTTTTCGAAAGTGACATACAGTATTTGAATCTGTGAACATTTTTCAAATCCACATATATTTTCCAAATTAATGAATATATTTTTGATGCGAAAATATTTTTCTAATTTGCTAACATTTTGTGAAATTCATGAACTTTTTAAAATTCCTGACCACTCTTTGAAATCATCTTTTTTTTCAAATTTGTGATCATTATGCCAGTTCACGAACATTTTTTCAAATTGGGACCTTTTTTACAGAATGAACATTTTCTATTTTTAGTGAACATTTTTTGAATTTCAACATCGTTGCAAGTTCATGAGCAATTTTTAAAATTGCTGAACTTTTTTAATCCATTAAGATTTTCCAAAAACTTTTTTATCTATGACTTTTTTAATTTCATCAACTTGAAAAGTGATAGCTGTTTTTTTTCTTTTTCTTTGTTGGGAAACATATTCAACTTTATCTATACTCAAAATCATTATGGGCACAGGGCTTTGGATCCACAATCCAAAGAAGTACTTCTGTATTTAGACAAATCTAAGACAAGAATTTTGGGATGGAAGGAGTACATAGTAACTCCGACAACTTATAATTATACTGAACTCTCTTGGAGACATCTTCTGCATAGTTTCAATTTTTGCAAGATGGAAAATTGCCAAGACTTTAGTAATGAAACTACTGTTGGACTGGAGCAGCCATGCTACCCCTTGTTTACCTGCAATAACTTGATTGCCGATAAAGATTTTTGGAATCCCTTGAGTTGCCAATCTGAAAAGATGGGAAGTCCTCAATGATGAACTTGGGTTGGGAATGATCTCCTAGAAGTGCAGGCATTCGAACCATAAAATCTTCACCATAATACCAAGGAAATATTTTAACTAAAATAAATCAAACCAACCAAGGCGATATGATGCATAAACTCATCAAATAAGAATAATCAGATCCGCGAGGACACATACCTCTCTAGCTCCATGGCCACAAAGAACCCGAAGTAACTTTATCCGAAAACACCATGCTGTCACTAGATGTTGATGAAGACTATTAATTTCCTGAAGATCCGAGCCCCAACATGTCTCAACACCAGGATGGGAGACAGAGGTGAGGGGACATGAAATTTCTTCTCCTCTGGCGAGTATGGATTGAGCTCTCTGTCTCACCTACTTTTTTTCCTTAGCAACCAGTAGCGGGTCGACAAAAAAGAAACGAAAGATCGAAATAAAGTCGACACGAACAAGCGAAGGAGGGAGTGTGGGAGACCGAGCAAAGGTTTCATGGGCCAACCTACCAACAACGCGAAGTGGGTGACGGTGGTTGTATTGCTCACGACAAGGGATACATATCACAACAAAGCTCTATAACAGCTCCCATGGATTACCAGTTCATTGTCGAGTTTCTTATCTCTCTTAGCACGGGAGAGATACACTTCCACGCAAGTTGGGTCAACGACCCTAGACATATGGTAAAACACGACATTGCTTAAGTGTTGTTAAGACCATATGATGCTAGTGCGTCTCTGCGGGAATTGGTTGATATATAATTTGATTAGATTTAGTCGTATGAAATATGAATTCTAAATCGATAATGTAAGAACTAAAATTTTCAGATTGTATTTAGTTTTATTGATGAGAATTTTAAATTATTAATATAAGAACAAAAATTTAAAACACATAAAATTTATTAATTAGTTACTGAGCCGAGTCTTTTCTCATGCATATTTGCATATTGATGTGGGCCTTTCCATGCATATTTGCATGTTAAGATGGTATGTGTTCATGTTGAAAGAAATAGATTAGTGGGTGTTAGTGCATTGCCCACTGTCTTAACCTACAATTGGGCCAATTCTAACTCTACCGAGTTTGTGGCCCATGAGAACTACTTATTTCCAGCCCTTCAAATAGCAGCCCTGCCCACTTTTTTTTGCGGGGAAAGCCCAGCCAACTTCATGTGTCCTGCTAGATATCACCGTCGTATTAATTTCCTACCACAACACGAGATTTTTTTGAGACAATACCACTACTACATGGGATGGCATCAGATAATTGGATCCTCGACTTAGCCGAACATCATCTCAATACAAATATGTTAAACACACGGGCCTCTTACAGGAGGTTTAGGGCCCCCCTAAATCCAATCACAATTTGACATATCAGTCTCACCCCGTAAAAACCTACCATTGATGTAGCGTTACTGATCTCAATATATGGTAGCCCGTTAATTATTTAGGTGTTAATTATCCTCTGCTTCACGTCGTTTCTCGCTTATTTTGCCTGGATGAATGCATTTATTTTTCATCAAACATTCCTTTCTACGAGCCTATATATATTTAGCTTGATATTTCTTGAGTAATATGTTTCCATTTTGTTTGGCCAAGTGTTTTCAAACATTTCTCACTTTAGTACGATTTATACATTAGGCATGTTTTTTTTTGGTTCCGTTAAAACAAGTAGGGGAACTTTTTTTTTGATAATGCACTCTTTTCTTAGAAAATAATGGATCATATGAACAAAAAGAGGAAATAGAACCTGGTTTCAATGCGTAGCTAAATTAAGCACATGCATGCATGAGGTGTCATCCAACAACTACTTCATAAGTACCCCTCGCCAAAAGAAAGGCTATACCAAGCTCCAAATGAAAGCCACTCAAAAAAAAAAAGCTCCAAATGAAACGGTAGCTCATCAAGAATCGAGTAATATGCATTTTAATGTACGTGAATTAGTGCTAGGTAGCAGCAAGTTAATCTCTTCCCTCAACATGTTGTCATTTACCATCCGCCATTAGGTTTGACGCATTGATGGCTAATTCTGCTCAGTAACTGACCCAATCCAGTTTGATTAATTAAATCAGATATCGATCAAATGAGATTAAATTGGTATTGTGCAAATGAGGCATCATTTAAAAAAAATTGAAGGCCTGTTTTTCCTCCTGAAACTATTTGCTTGGCTCTGTTGTCCTTTACATTTAATTTGGGCTCATTTACCTTAAATTTGTTTCCATGATAGAACAACAATATGTGGAGCATCTTAGCCTCTCTTGAAGGACAAAGTCGCACCAGACAACTAAAAATGAATATATATATATATATATATATATATATATATATATATATATATATATATATATATAACTTACAATGTAAATTATGTATGTACAACTTTTCGGTTTAGAAATATGAGAATTTGTGACCCGTGAGAAAAAAACTAATATCACATATTGTTTATTTTGTAGAAACCACAACATGTCATATCTTGAAACCCCAAAAAATTCTGTCTAAGGTCCAATGCACAAACCTCACATATGATTTTCTAAGTTTTATGATTTTTTTATGTGCAATTGTGTCCTTCAATAAATTAGGAGGAGTTCAAATCCGAAAAAAATAGGAGGAGTTAATGTGACCCTACTATGATAGTTGGGATTTAATTGGCTATAAAATAGCATGGAAAGAAAGCAAGCCAAGCAAATCGAAAAAGTAATATTTTTTGACAACAAAATAGAAGCTAGCCAACCATCCAACAATCGTTTCGATAAACCTCATATTGTATGTAGCGTCTACTTTGAACCTGTGTTCAATTTTCTGTAGACTATTCAGAATTTGGGCTGGAAATAAAAAATCCGACGGTGAACATGTTTCTTATGAATTATCTCCCAGCAAATTAAGGCCACCTTCATATTGTTCACGATCTTACAAATCGAGCAGCTTAACTTGCTTTGAATGAGTACTAACTTACACAAAACATTCTTGCGTGCATCCTTGCATACTTGTCAGCGGAGAGAACTAAAGAAAGGCTTTTATTTTCATTAATTTAGATCCATCAATGTTTAATTAACAGTAATGGAATCTATTGCACAGGCAATTAACTAAATGGGTTTGCCAATTTGTTAAATATGATATTTATTTATTTCTAAAGGCGTTGCTGATGCTCTCTCGCTCAGGAACTCCTGGAGTGGAGGTCATGATAGATGTTAGTGGTTTGATTATGTTGTCGTCGGGATGATGTCTCAGTTGTTCAGTTTTCGCCCTGGTTTCTATTATGAAGGGGCTTCTTCGTATTTTATTTCCCTATCTACATGAAACAACACATTGATGTAGAGGCCGGGGTAATCCTTATTTTCTTAAAAAAATAAAATAACACATGCTCCCTCAAAAATATTATTTATTTGCGAGCTTTGTAAACAGACACTGCAAATTTTTAGGGTAAATGAACATGTTTTTATGACCCAGAGTGGACATTTTATTTATTTATTTATTTATTATATATGTGCATAAACAAATATGTAAAATCGACTGTCCGCTAGTCGCTCGCTCCTGGATCAAAAGACTTGATCCATCAATCCCTTTCTGGCCGAGTTGTGACGACGTTGATGCATGCAGGCATGATGAACTCCAGATCGGACTCGGTGTGGATCTCTTCTTCTTCTTCTCTCAGTAGGGGAAGCCGGCGTTCTGCCCGAGCCCCTGTTGCACCATCTCCATTCCGGTGGCGGCGAACTCCGGCGGTGGCGGCATGGCCATCAACATCTGCTGCATCTCCATCTCATTCCTGGAGTTCGCGAACTCAAAGCCGCCACCGCCCGCGAGCTGCTGCTGCGGCGGCGGGGGTGCGAGGAGCATGCGGCTGGCGCTCCTGGCGCGGCCGACGTCGAGCGCCTCCTGGAGCACCTGGTTGGCGCGCGCGGAGACGGCGGTCTGCACGTCCGCCAGCGCGGCGGCGAAGGCCATGAGCTCCTCCTCCCCCAGGTCGCGCAGGTCGGCGTCGAGCCACGCCGCCGCCGGGCTGCCCTTGGCGCGCTCCTCCGCCATGGCCTCCTCCGCGCGGTCCTTCCGCGCCTTCTCCGCCTCCAGCTGCTCGCGCAGCTGGCCGTACTGCCGGTTCAGCTCCGCGAGGTTGCGGTCGCCGGCGGCGCCGAGGCCCGCCGCCGCCCCGACCTGCGCGGCGGCGGAGGGGATGAAGCGGTCGAGGATGGCCTCGACGGAGGGGTGGCCGAAGGAGAAGGCCTTGCCGGCCGGGGAGAAGACGACGGCGGCCACCTCGGCGCCGCAGAGCACGGCCAGCTCGCTCACCTTCTTGAACAGCCCCGCCCGGCGCTTGGAGAAGCACACCTGGCGCGCCTCCTCGCTCTCGATCCGCCGGATCTCGATCTTCTGCCGCCCCATGCTGAGCTTCCGCTTCGGCGCCATCGACATCGATCCAATACTTGTGCTCGGGTGCTCTCAGAGAGTGTTTCTTTGTAGAGGAGGTCTGTTTTCTGTTCTCTAGGGCTCGGGTGCTCGTGTTTATATATGCCTGTGCTCGCGCGTGTGCTTAGTTGGCCTGTAGCCATGCACATAAATAGATTCCCTAGGAGTATATATGCCAACTCATCCCGGGCAATGCATTTTCTAATAAATTTCTTATTACTCACCACTGCTCATGAGTTGTCACTCGTATGACAAGATCTCAGCAGCCTTCAATATTTCAAATTTGGACGAATTTTTTATATAATGTAAATCTGGCTGGGCACCAAGGGTTTGGATTGCGCAAAGCTCTTTTTACCGGTATGTACCGGTGAACCATATGTTGTTCGTCCACTTTGCGATTCGTGTGCTTTGCTGGCCCACATCTTACATATATTAGTGTATTCCCGAAGAACATGGCGAATTCAACATTGCATCACATCAGATGGCAGGCCCATGTCAATGATAAAGTATTACTTGATGCATGCCTGATTCATTCTCTCTTCTCATGCATCCGCATGCGAGATTAAATCCTGCCTTTTATTTTCTATTTGTCAATTTCATTTATTCATATCTTTAAAACTATAATCCCATTTTAGAAACATTATATATATTTGAACTCCTGGCGCCAAGATCAATCTTGAATACATTTAAACATGATTAAATTTCAACGTTTCAAATGAGTGAAATCAGTTTTCTGAAATAAGTGAAATAAGTTCTTTGAATTGAGTGAAACCAACTTTTTTGAAATGGGAAAGAAATTGTTTTTCATGCATATGAAACATATTTCAGTGCAAAATATGTGAAACTTGTTATTTAAAAAAATGTGAAGCTGATTATTTCCAATCATTTTAAAAAGTAAGTGAAATCTATCTTTGAAACAAGTGAAATTGTTATTTCAATTGAGTGACTACAATGTGTTTTTCTAAAACTAGTGAAATGAGTGAAATCTATCTTTTCTAATTAGTGTAATCAATTTTTTGAAATAAGTGGAATATAGTATTTTAATTGGGTGAGTGTAATGCGTTTTCTGGAATGAGTGAAATGTGAGAAATAAGATACTTGAAAAAAGTGAAATATATCCATTGTTTTGTGAAACTGTCTATTTCAATGTTTGAAACGGATCTTTGTGATGAGTGAAATACGTTTCAAGATATTTCATAAATACAAAGTGACATTAGTTTTTGAGATTTTTTTTTGTAATGAGTGAATCAGTTTTCCAAATCAGTGAAATGTGTTTTTTCAAACTAGTGAAATACCAATTTTGGAATGAGTGGAATTATAATTTTTGAAATGAGTGAAACAGTAAAAGTAGTTTTTGAGACATATTTTGTAATGAGTGGAAACATTTCTCCAATTCAGTGAAATGCTTTTCTTCAAATTAGCGAAATACTGATTTTCGAATGAGTGAAATTACATTCTTTCAAATGAGTGAAACAATAAATTTATATGAGATATAGTTTGTAAAGAGTGAAAACAATTTTCCGAATCAGTGAAATATGTTTTTTAAAAACAGTTTTCCAAATAAGTGAAACCAGCGTTTAAAAAACTGAAATGAAATGATCGAAATATTTTTTATGAGATACCAAAACATTCTTATGTTTTATGAAAGTGCTTTCAAAGATAGTTGAAATATGTAAAATAAAAAGTAGTTCAAATATATCCAAGATTGATCTTGTTTTGAAGGCTTTGTCACCACAAATTCAAATATATAGAAAGTTTAAAAAATGGACATTTGGTTGAAAAAATATCAAGCAATCAAAATATGAGGATGAAAATTAATACATGTGAGATGTATGGGAAGAGGGATTGCATGCATGCATCATAATTCCTCTGCACTCAACTCTCTATGAAAGGCTGAAAAGGCATGCAGTGGCCCCACATGTGTCAGTCCTGTCAGTTGTATTAACCGGGTATAGCAAAGGGAATCGATTTACAGTTTATACGGAGTCAGACTGCACGCATCTTGACGAAACTAACGGATGGTGGATTGCCCACCGGTACTAAAAGTGCATTATATCGACTAGAGGGGGGTGAATAGGCGATTTTTATGAAAATCTTCAAAACGTGGAAGTTATGAAGACAAACAGCAGAGATATGCCTATTACTATGCAGCGGAAGTTAGATTGCACTAGACAAGCCATGGTCAAGTATTCAATAGAGTGAAAGCACAATGACAAGTAGCTGCAGTGTAATAAGGGATCAGGTAGGAAGAAGTTATGAAGCCAAACAAATCATACAGTTACGTTGTGAAGACAAAGGATATAGCAGGCATGTAATGGCTTCACAATGAGTAACAGTAAGTAAAAGGAAGTGAAGATGAAACCAGTGACTCGTTGAAGACAATGATGTGTTGGACCAGTTCCAGTTGATGTGACAACTGTACGTCTGGTTGGAGCGGCTAGGTATTTAGACCTTAGGACACACAGTCCCGGACACCCAGTCCTGAACACGCAGCTCAGGACACCAAGTCCTCACCGTATTCTCCTTGAGCTAAGGTCACATAGTCCTCGCCCAATCACTCTGGTAAGTCTTCAAGGTAGACTCCCAAACCTTCACAGACTTCGTTCACTGGCAATCCACAATGTCTCTTGGATGCTCTGAACGCAACGCCTAACCGTCTGGAGGATGCACAGTCCTCAAGTGTAATAAGTCTTCAGATCACACAGACAAGAAGACTTAAGTGATGCCCAATTTACTCTGGCTCTGGGTGGTTAGGGCTTTCTCCTCGCTAGGAATTTTCTCTCAAAGGCTTCGAGGTGGGTTGCTCTCAAACGACAAAAGCCGTGCACTGAAATCTGAGCAGCCAACCGTTTATGGTTGTAGGGGGTGGGCTATTTATAGCCACTTGGCAACCCGACCTAATTTGTCCGAAATGACCCTGGGTCACTAAGGAAAACGTGTCTCAACGGTCAGATTTCAAACTCTCATGGCAGCTTTACTTGGGCTACAAGCAAAGCTGACTTGTCCGGCTCTGGACAAGATTCGCTCTCATTGTCTTCACTCGAAGACATAGGTTTTTGGTTTAGGCATCACTTCAGTCATTCTGACTGGTTCTCCTGGACCCCACTTAACAGTACGGTGGTTCCTATGACTCAACACAAAGAAAAGAACTACGAAAGATCTAAGTCTTCGAGCTCCATTGGCTTCATAACGTGTCTTCTTTTGTCATAGTCTTCAATGTGAATATCTTCATATACCACCTTTGACTTCAATGTCTTCATACATTTTTAGGGGTCATCTCTGGTAGTAAAACCGAATCAATGAGGGACTTCTACCTGTGTTATCCTGCAATTCTCACAAACACATTAGTCCCTCAACTAGGTTTGTCGTCAATACTCCAAAACCAACTAGGGGTGGCACTAGATGCACTTACAATCTCCCCCTTTTTGGTGATTGATGACAAACTAGTTGAAGTTTTCAACGGGGAATATAGTCTGTGAAATTGTAAAGGATAAGGAATTGTCTTCATAAGTTGCAAGGGCTCCCCCTGAAGATGTGCATATAAGTTAATTTGCTTTTGGAATGCAAATGCACATGGCAGGTTGTACTTGTGGAGATCCACTTCAGCTTATGATGACAATCCACTATGCATGTGAAAGTATATGAAGATAATGACATGCATAATGGAAAATGGACGTCTGCAGAATGAGATAAGTGCGGAATTTATCGTCGCACATGCGGAATTTATCTTCGCATAACAGGGTGGCAAACAAGTAGCAGACGACCATCTGGTTTAAGTGTTACAACTCGTAAGAACCAAATGTAGCAAAAAAACGAGAGTTGTAAGCACGAAGCAAAATATAAGGCACCCGCCCATATGAACCCGCTTGAAGACTATCAATCTCATATGCTTCTCCCCCTTTTGTCAGTAATGACCAAAAAGGTTTGAAGACATAGAGCCTCTACTCATTCCCTTGAGGAGTAGATGAAGTAGTAGGGTTGTTGGCGTTGTTTGGCGGTGCAGAAGAGCTTGGAGGTGCTGAAGCAGGTGGCAGTGAGGTAGCATCGTCTTCTTCATCAAAGATTCTGGCAGTGACTGTGGCAGCAGAGGAAGAAAACTCAGAGTCTTCAAGAGATGGAGTGCTTCGCATCACAGCCCTTCTAGGAGGTGTGGTGTCAAACTTGAATCGCTCAGTGAAGCCATCCTCTTCAAGTTCAGCTTCAGTACATATCATTGATAGCCCTTTCCATGTACGACGACAGGTTTCATGGGTAACGAAAGCATTCTTGGTGGCAAGATTTCGGATACGATTTACATCCACCAAGAGGCTTTTCATCTGTCTCTTCAACCAGTCATGATGCCTATCCTGCTTTTGATGAAGGGCCACAAGAAGCTCTCGGTCGTTGAGAACACGAGTGCGCTTCTTGGGTCTTGAAGCAGTGGCACTGTCAGTGGCTTCAGTTGAAGCAGGGTGTGGTGCACGTGTAGTGCCAGCCAAAGGATACACCCTGGAGATGGCTTCAACACCTTCAACGTTTTGAGTGAAGCTCTGGTGTTCTGCATTCTGAAGACTCAAAGGTTGCTTGGCAGGCTCAGGATATATAGCTTCAGCAGAGGTATCCACATCTGGCAAGAAGATCCGATGGTTGCGGGCTGAGGGCTGATATGAGATTGCAGAGTGAAGCTTGATCAGTCTCATTACCCAAGGAGCATAGAACTTCAAACCAAGTAAATCTGAGCCTGATGCAGCAAGTTGGCGTATGAAGAAGTCCTGTGCGTTGAAGCATTTGCCATGAAGGATACAAAATATCAGAGTCTTCATTGCACCCTCGATCTTGGCATTTGGAGAGTGCCCTTTGATAGGCCAGAGAGTCCGCCGGATAATGTGATAGATGGTTCTGGGCAGGTACTCAAAGTCTTCAACGAAGAACTCTGTTGGATAAGGAGCATCGTGGGGCAATGGCTTCATCATGGAGAGCATCTGACTCATATTCGGTTCAGGCCTCTGGAATATGCTCTCAAGAGCTTCAGTGTGTAGTGGACAGCCTTCCTCGAAGAATTCGCCAGGAGTGGGCAGGCCGGTGAGCTCAATGATATCAAATGCATTGGCTTCGTGATGGACATTGCCGGTCATCCACTCCAGGGCCCAAGTCTTCGGATCTCTGTTGTATCCTTTGATGTGGAGGGTGGCATAGAATTGCAGCAGAAGCTCTTCATTCCAGTGCTCTTCATCAGTTACAAACTGCAGCAGACCCACTTGCTTGAAGCAATCCAACGCTTCCTCTAAACAGGGCAGACCAGCAATGGCTTCAACATCAAGGCGCTTGTGCGGGAAGATGCGACCTTGGTTGTATAGGATGCATGAATAGTAGCTGCGCTGAGGATAGCTCCAGAACCTATCTGATGAAATCCTTTCCCTTGAATAGGGGTTCTTGGAGCTGTTGAAGAACGTATTATCTGCCTTGAAGCTATTGATGTTAAAGGAGCCAGGTGCTGATGCAGGACCTGGGAACCTCGGCAGCCTTGGGACTGGCTTCTGGACATGAGGCCTGTGCTCAACATGGTAATCAAATTGAGGACCTGCAGCAGACTCAGGAACAGAAGTGTTTGGATCAGTAGCTTCGCTGTCTTCTAAAGCTTTTGGTGGGGAGGGCTCCACATTGGCTTCAGTGTTGGTTGTGGCAGCCTCAATATTTTCAGCCTCCGCTTGACTAGCTGGAGGGTCGGTCACAAGCATGTTCTCCTGGAGAACTGCTTCTTGGTGGAGCAGAGGAGTGGGCTCTTGTGGTACTTCTTCTGCGGCTGATGCAGCCGAAATGTCTTCAGCATAGACTTGAGGCCTTGGAACTTTGTGAAGCCTGCGGAACGCAGATGACGCCTTTGGGGTTGGAGTGGGCTGGGCCTCATAGTCTTCTTCCTCTTGAGGGCGATCCGCCCATGACGCATCTTGTGCAATTAGCGTCAGAGGACGACCAATGCTGATGAGTTCGCTGTGTTCATACTGAGGAAGGGCTGCATCATCTTGTACATTGTCCTGATGATCAATGTCTTCAGCAGCGATGGGGTCGGCTGCTGGTATGTCTTCAACTTCAGGAGCCTCTGTGGAAGCAAGCTCATGAACTGTCAGTTGTCGTTCTGCGTCAGGGTGAATGACAGAAAGGGGTTCAACCATCAAGGGCTCTGTGGGAGCAGCCCGAGCTTTCTTGATTTTTCGCTTCTTCTGAGTGGGGGCGGAAGGAGAGGCTTCAGAGTGTTTCCGCTTCCTGGCTTCAGCCTCTGCAGTTCGCGTCTTCTTGAGCTCTGAAGCGGTTGACCGGCTCTTTGGCTTCGAGCCAGACGTTGTAGTTGGGAAGACAATTGGAACTGCTTCTTGCCTTGGGGCCTCTGGTTCAGCTATAGCAGGCTTCTTCTTCTTCTTCGCGGCCATCCTGGGGTCGATGCCGGGACGCCCAAGTGCCTTGCGCTTCTCGGCCTCATTGTAGGCCTGCACACATCTGTCTGCCAGAGTCTTCATTCGCTCCCGCGAACCTTGAGCTTCTGCATGCTTCTTCAGAAAGTTTTCCTTTAGTTCATGCAACATGATCTTGAAGCTCTTTACTTCTTGCACGCTGAGCTTGGCCATATGCTTCTTGAACTGAGCCTTTTCATGATCAATTTTCTGCTTCAGTTCAACAATGCACTGGGCAATTGCAAGTTCTGAAGCAATAGCGCCTTGGAAGGCGACGCTGAGGCCAACGGGCAGCTGCAGATCTTCGAAGCTGATGTTTGGTGTGGCAAACCATTCGTCGATGAAGTTGTGGATGATGGCGACATCAAAGAGAGGCAAATTGTTGAAGATTTCAGCTTCTTCTTTGCTCTTGATGAGCTGCTCGAGAGTGTCATCTCCAAGATCTTCATCACTTGACAGATCAATGGCTTCGCTGCGCAGAATGGCAGCAGTTGTGAGCTCTTTGCCGGTGTGTGGCTGAGGCATCTTGGCCTTCTGGGGCTTGGAGACGCGGGAGACGTCTTCAGACTACACACTGTCTTCAGGAGGTGCAGTTGCCAATGGCTTCGCCCTTGAGATTTTTGGCGAAGGGGCCGGCTTTGAAGCTTTTGGCTTCTTCGACTGCTTTGGCTTCGGTACAGCAAGAGCTTCATCAGACTCAGAGTCAGCTGGAGGGTCATTCATGGCAGTCCCTTGGACTAAGATGCGGGTGATGAGGCCCTCAAGGTTGGCATACAGACCGATGATATTGGGTTCTGCATCGCGTGTGCCATCTGCGCTTGGTGCGGAGGGACTAGGGTTGAAGTCTAACCCCAACTTCTTCTTGTTCTGCTTCGCTGAGTTCTGAGCAAACTGGAAGTTGCGCCTGAACAGATTGTCGTCACGACACCAGAGTAGTGACGACGGATGTGCTTCAGCAGGCTGTGGTCCTCGGACCATGCATGGGTAGAAGCCTTGAGCAATTGCTTCATCTCTGGTCCTGGGTACAAGGTTCTTGAATAAGATGTCCCCCCACGGTCTTTTGATGGCACTCTTCTCAGCATACTCTTGGGTTGTGAAGCGGTACTTGAACCATTGTTCTGCCCAATAGCGTCGAATCCATTGGATTCGGGTCTTGCGCTGACCATAATTCTCTTCAGGATCTGTTTTATACATTTCTGCCAGTTCATCACGCAGATCTTTGGATGTTCCTCCACGTCGCTGTCTGCCCTCCTTCCTTGCTGCTGTTTCTGAAGCCATAAACTTTAACTTGAAAGGCTTCAAGACGTTCAAAGGCTTCAAAGGCTTTTTCTTGCTGGACCAACAGGAACTGGCTTCAGGAGAATTTATGTGATGCTGTAAGAATTCTGCAAATGAATGCAGACTATGAGAACCAAAGGATTCTCCCACGGACATGTACCTGTGACAGCATTAAGGTGCGAGGGAAGGGGAAGAGGTCATATGCATTCTCAGAAGATTTTGAAGATAAATCAGTTTAGAAGACATTGACCTCATCGTGCGAAGACATTCACTCATAGAAAAGAAGTTGGTTCCAGATTTGTACGAACCCACAGATCAGTACAAGTGAGGAATCTAACTACTTCATGAAGCACAAGTGAATATACTAGGCATGTTATGAGATGCAGATTGAAAGATCTAACTTGTGTGAAGAGAAACTTCTTATGGTAGAAAGTGACAGAACCATGAGATCAACAGGGGCTGTAAAAAGAAGTTTTATTTACCACACTTGGAACTGCTAGACGGAGTGGGAGATGATGCCGAGCAGTTCAATCCTCCATGCCCTAACTTGGCGACGGAAGACACCTACGGCGACGGCGGAGAGGACGATGTCCGCGATCGGCGTGAAGACGGCGTCGGAGAGGTTGCGGCAGCGGAGCGCTTTGTCGCCAGCGTCGTCGAGAGCTAGCGGTGGCGCTAGGGTTCGTGCGAGGGTGGAAGAAGGAGATAATGACCGCGGTAAGTGTGAATTTATAGGCGCAGAGGCGGCACTGCGCTATTACTCAGGTGCCCCTAGCGATTCGCATTTGAGTAGCACGTGGCCATCGTGCGGTATTTTGGGGGCAGTTCCACATCCCACGCATGCCTGGATTGTTGGGCGGTCGTTCCTACTTCTCCGGATTTCTTGTGGATGAATGAGCATTGAAAACGGTTTTAAAGGTTGTCTCTGTGTCTTCTGCTGACAAGGACACAGAGAAGACATTCGACAGTTTCAATAGAATGCATATGACTTGAAGAGATAGAATTTGAGATAGAAAGCATAGAGAGATTAGGGTCCGATCACATTCACTTAGTTCAAAAGATTCAACCAAGAAGACATAGCTATAAGTGAATGCTGTAGAGGACAGAACATTAGTATATATATATATATCTATATAATCAACGTAGTGAAGATAATCATGAAGACATGTTAAGATTGAAGCCAAACCAAATATGAAGACATTGCAAGGTAACGCCAAGAGTGAAACACTTCAAAATAGAACGTTTGGTGGTGGCGTTACCCACCGTATAGGAAGTATCAGACCCAGACACGGCGCACAATTATCGTGGCGCTCTGAAGTCAATTTCCACATTAACGTATTCACACTTAGAATGTATGTCTTCATTGATTGAAGATATACGTTACTTCGTGTGGCGCACAACTAAGTCATCAATATGCATAAGTGTTAGGATGTGTGCCTGATCACATGACATTTGAGGATTCCAAGATATTTAGCTCACACCGTAACTTGCAAAACCTCTTCTCATCCAAGGGCTTGGTGAAGATATCTGCCAATTGCTCTTCAGTGTTGACGTGTATGATATCAATGTCTTCCTTCACAACATGATCTCTGAGAGAGTGATGACGAATTTCAATGTGCTTTGTCTTCGAGTGCTGAACTGGGTTGTTGGCAATCTTGATGGCGCTTTCGTTGTCGCAGTAAAGTGGCACTTGCTTCAGATGAATGCCATAGTCCTTGAGTGTTTGCTTCATCCACAGAAGCTGAGCGCAGCAAGATCCAGCAGCAATGTATTCAGATTCAGCAGTGGAGAGAGATACACAGTTCTGCTTCTTTGAAGACCAACATACAAGTGATCGTCCCAGAAAGTGGCATGTGCCTGATGTAGACTTGTGATCAACTTTGTCACCAGCATAATCAGCATCCGAGAATCCAACCAAATCAAACTCTGAGCCCTTTGTATACCATAATCCTAGAGTTGGGGTGTGAGCCAAATATCGAAGAATTCGCTTCACAGCTAAGTGATGCGACTCCTTTGGTGCCGCTTGAAATCGAGCACACATGCAAACACTAAGCATAATATCTGGCCTAGATGCACATAGATAAAGTAGAGAACCAATCATGGAGAGGTATACCTTTTGATCAAACTCTTTACCATTGTCGTCAGGACCCAGATGATGTTTGGCTGGCACTGGTGTTGTGAAGCCTTTGCAGTCTTGCATACCGAACTTCTTCAGGCAATCTTTGAGATACTTCTCTTGAGATATGAAGATGCCATTGTGTTGTTGTCGTATTTGAAGACCAAGGAAGAACTTCAGCTCCCCCATCATGGACATCTGATATTGCTCTTGCATCATATATCCAAACTCTTCATTGTACTTCTGATTGGTGCAGCCGAAGATAATGTCATCCACATATATTTGGCACACAAACAGTTCACCATCATATGTCTTCGTAAAAAGAGTGGGATCTAATCCATTCTGAAGACTTTGAAGACGCTGGTGTCATACCCTACAGTGCAGTTAGGGGGATAGGCTTCACGAAGAGAATTGTGAAGCAAAAACATTTGACGAACCAGTGGGTTATGAAAACTTAGATCCAGATTAGGACTAATAGGGAGAGTAGCATGCGATTCAGGAACGAAGTACATAATGATGCCATTCGGGCATTTTATCTTGCGCCCTACAAGTTTTTTAAGGTCCCCAGCAATAGCGTCAGAAGATTTTGGTTTTCTGCTGGAGACCTTTCCCTGCAAAAGAGAGTTAAGCCTTCTTAACCACCCACATCTTCAAGGGTGGCTTAGAAGCAATAAGTCTAAGTGCAGCATCTGAGAATTTTGGCTTTGAAGCCTTAGCAAACAGTCTTGCAGGTGGACAATAGTACTCATAAGAATAAGCAGAATAATTTTTGGTCATATGAACATGACGGTTTGATGAACCACTCTCATATTCATATGCCTGAGTATGGTTTCCCTGCAAAACATTTGCGTTAGTGTGACTCAGGTGAGTCCTCTGTTTGTATGAAGCCTTTGGACCGTATGAAGCCTTTGGTCTGAGGTTTGTCTTCTTCAAGTGAGGTGTCATGAAGACATTCACAGGAAGATTTTCCAGCCACTTTTTTGGAACCCAGATCTTCTTCATAGGCGGTCCATTCCTGCAGTTAGTACCAATGTACCTGGCAAACACTTCACCATTCTGATTCTTAAACAGTATATAGTTTGCATCAAAGGATTCATCAATGATAATGGGGTTAGCACAAGTGAAGCCAGATAAATTGGATGGATCTGCTGAAGGTTCCTTTGCAGCAACCCATTTGGTTTTGGGGTACTGCTCAGGTTTCCAGTAAGAGCCATCTGCATTTATTTTCCTTACGAACCCAACACCCTCTTTCCTAGGGTTTCGGTTCAGAATATGCTTCTTGAGGACATCACATAATGTCTTATGTCCTTTAAGACTTTTGTACATCCCTGTTTCAAGCAATGTCTTCAACCTAGCATTCTCATCAGCAATAGCAGTGGTATCCTCAGCAGAGGGGTTAGTTACCACATCAACAGTTGAAGATATTGCAACAGCAGTAGCAGTGGAACATTCAGCAACAGAAGTAGCATTATTGTTGGAAATGTGCCCTAGAGGCAATAATAAAAGCATTATTATTATATTTCTTTGTTCATGATAATTGTCTTTATTCATGCTATAATTGTATTATCCGGAAATCGTAATACATGTGTGAATAATAGACACCCACATGTCCCTAGTAAGCCTCTAGTTGACTAGCTCGTTGATCAACAGATAGTCATGGTTTCCTGACTATGGACACTGGATGTCATTGATAACGGGATCACGTCATTAGGAGAATGATGTGATGGACAAGACCCAATCCTAAACATAGCATAAGATCGTATAGTTCGTTTGCTGGAGTTTTCCAATGTCAAGTATCTTTTCCTTAGACCATGAGATCGTGTAACTCCCGGATACCGTAGGAGTGCTTTGGGTGTGCCAAACGTCACAACGTAACTGGGTGACTATAAAGGTATACTACGGGTATTTCCGAAAGTGTCTGTTGGGTTGACACGGATCAAGACTGGGATTTGTCACTCCGTATGACGGAGAGGTATCACTGGGCCCACTCGGTAATGCATCATCATAATGAGCTCAAAGTGACCAAGTGTCTGGTCACGGGATCATGCATTACGGTACGAGTAAAGTGACTTGCCGGTAACGAGATTGAACGAGGTATTGGGATACCGACGATCGAATCTCGGGCAAGTAACATACCGATTGACAAAGGGAATTGTATACGGGGTTGCTTGAATCCTCGACATCGTGGTTCATCCGATGAGATCATCGAGGAGCATGTGGGAGCCAACATGGGTATCCAGATCCCGCTGTTGGTTATTGTCCGGAGAGCGATCTCGGTCATGTCTACATGTCTCCCGAACCCGTAGGGTCTACACACTTAAGGTTCGGTGACGCTAGGGTTGTAGGGATATGTATATGCAGTAACCCGAATGTTGTTCGGAGTCCCGGATGAGATCCCGGACGTCACGAGGAGTTCCGGAATGGTCCGGAGGTAAAGAATTATATATAGGAAGTACTATTTCGGGCATCGGGACAAGTTTCGGGGTCATCGGTATTGTACCGGGACCACCGGAAGGGTCCCGGGGGTCCACCGGGTGGGGCCACTTGTCCCGGGGGGCCACATGGGCTGTAGGGGGTGCGCCTTGGCCTACATGGGCCAAGGGCACCAGCCCCAAGAGGCCCATGCGCCTAGGGTTTCAAGGGAGGAAGAGTCCTAGGAGGGGAAGGCACCTCCTAGGTGCCTTGGGGAGGAGGGATTCCTCCCCGTTGGCCGCACCCCTAGGAGATTAGATCTCCTAGGGCCGGCGCCCCCCCCCCTTGGCCCTCCTATATATAGTGGGGAGATGGAGGACTTCTGACCCTAGCCTTTGGTGCCTCCCTCTCCCTCTCCAACACCTCCTCCTCCTCCATAGCGCTTGGCGAAGCCCTGACGGAGTACTGCAGCTCCATCACCATCACGCCGTCGTGCTGCTGCTGGAGCCATCTTCCTCAACCTCTCCTTCCCTCTTGCTGGATCAAGAAGAAGGAGACGTTACGCTGACCGTACGTGTGTTGAACGCGGAGGTGCCGTCCGTTCAGTGCTAGGATCTCCGGTGATTTGGATCACGTCGTGTTCGACTACCTTATCCCCGTTCTTTGAACGCTTCCGCTCGCGATCTACAAAGGTATGTAGATGCATCCGATCACTCGTTGCTAGATGAACTCATAGATGGATCTTGGTGAAACCGTAGGAAATTTTTTGTTTTCTGCAACGTTCCCCCAACAGTGGCATCATGAGCTAGGTCTATGCGTAGTTCTTCTTGCGCGAGTAGAACACAATTTGTTGTGGGCGTAGATGTTGTCAACTTTCTTGCCGTTACTAGTCTTATCTTGCTTCAACGGTATTGTGGGATGAAGCGGCCCGGACCAACCTTACACGTACGCTTACGTGAGACCGGTTCCACCGACTAACATGCACTAGTTGCATAAGGTGGCTGGCGGGTGTCTGTCTCTCCTACTTTAGTTGGAGCGGATTCGATGAAAAGGGTCCTTATGAAGGGTAAATAGAAGTTGACAAATCACGTTGTGGCTTTCACGTAGGTAAGAAAACGTTCTTGCTAGAACCCTATTTGCAGCCACGTAAAACTTGCAACAACAATTAGAGGACGTCTAACTTGTTTTTGCAGCAAGTGCTTTGTGATATGATATGGCCAAAGTTGTGATGAATGATGAATGATCTATATGTGATGTATGAGATGTTCATGCTATTGTAATAGGAATCACGACTTGCATGTCGATGAGTATGACAACCGGCAGGAGCCATAGGAGTTGTCTTTATTTTTATATGACCTGCGTGTCATTGAGAAACGCCATGTAAATTACTTTACTTTATTGCTAAACGCGTTAGCCATAGTAGTAGAAGTAATAGTTGGCGAGCAACTTCATGGAGACACAATGATGGAGATCATGATGATGGAGATCATGGTGTCATGCCGGTGACAAGATGATCATGGAGCCCCAAGATGGAGATCAAAGGAGCTATGTGATATTGGCCATATCATGTCACTATTATTATTTGATTGCATTTGATGTTTATCATGTTTTGCATCTTGTTTACTTAGAACGACGGTAGTAAATAAGATGATCCCTCATAATAATTTCAAGAAAGTGTTCCCCCTAACTGTGCACCGTTGCGACAGTTCGTTGTTTCAATGCACCACGTGATGATCGGGTGTTTGATTCAAACGTTCACATACAACGGGTGTAAGACAGATTTACACATGCAAACACTTAGGTTGACTTGACGAGCCTAGCATGTGTATAGACATGGCCTCGGAACACAGAAGACCGAAAGGTCGAGCATGAGTCGTATAGAAGATACGATCAACATGAAGATGTTCACCGACGTTGACTAGTCCGTCTCACGTGATGATCGGACACGGCCTAGTCGACTCGGATCATGTTATACTTAGATGACTAGCAGAGGGATGTCTATCTAAGTGGGAGTTCATTGAATAATTTGATTAGATGAACTTTATTATCATGAACTTAGTCTAAAAATCTTTGCAATATGTCTTGTAGATCAAATGGCCAACGTAGTCCTCAACTTCAACGCGTTCCTAGAGAAAACCAAGCTGAAAGACGATGGCAGCAACTATACGGACTGGGTCCGGAACCTGAGGATCATCCTCATAGCTGCCAAGAAAGAATATGTCCTACAAGCACCGCTAGGTGACGCACCCGTCCCACAGAACCAAGACGTTATGAACTCTTGGCAGACACGTGCCGATGACTACTCCCTCGTTCAGTGCGGCATGCTTTACAGCCTAGAGCCGGGACTCCAAAAGCGTTTTGAGAGACATGGAGCATATGAGATGTTCGAAGAGCTGAAAATGGTTTTCCAAGCTCATGCCCGGGTCGAGAGATATGAAGTCTCCGACAAATTCTTCAGCTGTAAGATGGAGGAAAATAGTTCTGTCAGTGAGCACATACTCACTATGTCTGGGTTACATAACCGCTTGACTCAGTTGGGAGTTAATCTCCCGGATGATGCGGTCATTGACAGAATCCTCCAGTCGCTTCCACCAAGCTATAAGAGCTTTGTGATGAACTTCAATATGCAGGGGATGGAAAAGACCATTCCTGAGGTATTTTCAATGCTGAAATCAGCAGAGGTAGAAGTCAAGAAGGAACATCAAGTGTTGATGGTGAATAAAACCACTAAGTTCAAGAAGGGCAAGGGTAAAAAGAACTTCAAGAAGGACGGCAAAGGAGTTGCCACGCCCGGCAAGCAAGCTGCTGGGAAGAAGCCAAAGAATGGACCCAAGCCCGAGACTGGGTGCTTTTATTGCAAGGGAAGTGGTCAATGGAAGCGGAACTGCCCCAAATACTTAGCAGACAAGAAGGCCGGCAAAACAAAAGGTATATATGATATACATGTAATTGATGTGTACCTTACTAGTACCCGTAGTAGCTCCTGGGTATTTGATACCGGTGCAGTTGCTCACATCTATAACTCAAAGCAGGGGCTGCGGAATAAGCGGAGACTGGCAAAGGACGAGGTGACGATGCGCGTCAGGAATGGTTCCAAGGTCAACGTGATCGCCGTCGGCACGCTGCCTCTACATTTACCTTCGGGATTAGTATTAAGCCTTAATAATTGTTATTTAGTGCCAGCTTTGAGCATGAACATTGTATCGGGATCTCGTTTAATTCGAGATGGCTACTCATTTAAATCCGAGAATAATGGTTGTTCTATTTATATGAGAGATATGTTTTATGGTCATGCTCCTATGGTGAATGGTTTATTCTTAATGAATCTCGAGCGTAATGCTACACATATTCATAATGTGAGTACCAAAAGATGTAAAGTTGATAATGATAGTCCCACATACTTGTGGCACTGCCGCCTTGGTCACATAGGTGTCAAACGCATGAAGAAGCTCCATGCAGATGGACTTTTAGAGTCTCTTGATTACGAATCATTTGACACGTGTGAACCATGCCTCATGGGTAAGATGACCAAGACTCCGTTCTCAGGAACAATGGAGCGAGCAACCAACTTATTGGAAATCATACATACAGATGTGTGCGGCCCAATGAGTGTTGAGGCTCGCGGTGGCTATCGTTATGTTCTCACCCTCACTGATGATTTGAGTAGATATGGGTACATCTACTTAATGAAACACAAGTCTGAAACCTTTGAAAAGTTCAAGGAATTTCAGAGTGAGGTTGAGAATCAACGTGACAGGAAAATCAAGTTTCTACGATCAGATCGTGGAGGAGAATACTTGAGTCACGAATTTGGCACACACTTAAGAAAATGTGGAATAGTTTCACAACTCATGCCGCCTGGAACACCTCAGCGTAATGGTGTGTCCGAATGTCGTAATCGCACTCTATTAGATATGGTACGATCTATGATGTCTCTTACCGATTTACCGCTATCTTTTTGGGGCTATGCTTTAGAGACTGCCGCATTCACTTTAAATAGGGCTCCGTCGAAATCCGTTGAGACGACACCGTTTGAATTATGGTTTGGTAAGAAACCTAAGTTGTTGTTTCTAAAAGTTTGGGGATGCGATGCTTATGTCAAGAAGCTTCAACCTGAAAAGCTCGAACCCAAATCGGAAAAATGCGTCTTCATAGGATACCCTAAAGAAACTGTTGGGTATACCTTCTACCTCAGATCCGAAGGCAAGATCTTTGTTGCCAAAAATGGATCCTTTCTAGAGAAGGAGTTTCTCTCGAAAGAAGTAAGTGGGAGGAAAGTAGACCTTGATGAAGTATTACCTCTTGAACCGGAAAATGGCGCAACTCAAGAAAATGTTCCTGAGGTGCCTGCACTGACAAGAGAGGAAGTTAATGATGATAATCAAGATACTTCTGATCAAGCTCCTACTAAAATTCGAAGGTCCACAAGGACACGTTCCGCACCAGAGTGGTACGGCAACCCTGTCTTGGAAATCATGTTGTTAGACAACGGTGAACCTTCGAACTATGAAGAAGCGACGGCGGGCCCGGATTCCGACAAATGGCTAGAAGCCATGAAATCCGAGATAGGATCCATGTATGAAAAGAAGTATGGACTTTGACTGACTTGCCCGTTGAACGGCGAGCCATAGAAAATAAATGGATCTTTAAGAAGAAGACAGACGCGGATGGTAATGTGACCATCTATAAAGCTCGGCTTGTCGCTAAGGGTTATCGACAAGTTCAAGGGGTTGACTACGATGAGACTTTCTCACCGGTAGCGAAGCTAAAGTCCGTCCGAATCATGTTAGCAATTGCCGCATTCTACGATTATGAGATATGGAAAATGGACGTCAAAACATCATTCCTTAATGGTTTCCTTAAGGAAGAATTGTATATGATGCAGCCGGAAGGTTTTGTCGATCCTAAGAATGCTGACAAGGTGTGCAAGCTCCAATGCTCGATTTATGGGCTGGTGCAAGCATCTCGGAGTTGGAACATTCGCTTTGATGAGATGATCAAAGCGTTTGGGTTTACACAGACTTATGGAGAAGCCCGCGTTTACAAGAAAGTGAGTGGGAGCTCTGTAGCATTTCTCATATTATATGTAGATGACATACTTTTGATGGGAAATGATATAGAACTCTTGGACAGCATCAAGGCCTACTTGAATAAGAGTTTTTCAATGAAGGACCTTGGTGAAGCTGCTTATATATTAGGCATCAAGATCTATAGAGATAGATCAAGACACCTCATAGGTCTTTCACAAAGCACATACCTTGATAAGATATTGAAGAAATTCAATATGGATCAATCTAAGAAGGGGTTCTTGCCTGTGTTACAAGGTATGAAATTGAGCTCAGTTCAATGTCCGACCACGGCAGAAGATATAGAAGAGATGAGTGTCATCCCCTATGCCTCAGCCATAGGTTCTATTATGTATGCCATGTTGTGTACCAGACCTGATGTAAACCTTGCCGTAAGTTTGGTAGGAAGGTACCAAAGTAATCCCGACAAGGAACACTGGACAGCGGTCAAGAATATCCTGAAGTACCTGAAAAGGACTAAGGAAATATTTCTCGTTTATGAAGGTGACGAAGAGCTCGTCGTAAGGGGTTACGTCGACGCTAGCTTCGACACACATCTGGATGACTCTAAGTCTCAAACCGGATACGTGTATATTTTGAATGGTGGGGCAGTAAGCTGGTGCAGTTGCAAGCAGAGCGTCGTGGCGGGATCTACATGTGAAGCAGAGTACATGGCAGCCTCGGAGGCAGCACATGAAGCAATATGGGTGAAGGAGTTCATCACCGACCTAGGAGTCATACCCAATGCGTCGGGGCCAATCAAACTCTTTTGTGACAACACTGGAGCTATTGCACTTGCCAAGGAGCCCAGGTTTCACAAGAAGACAAGGCACATCAAGCGTCGCTTCAACTCCATTCGTGAAAATGTTCAAGATGGAGACATAGATATTTGTAAAGTGCATACGGACCTGAATGTAGTAGATCCGTTGACTAAACCTCTCCCTAGGGCAAAACATGTTCAACACCAGAATTCCATGGGTGTTCGATTCATCACAATGTAACTAGATTATTGACTCTAGTGCAAGTGGGAGACTGTTGGAAATATGCCCTAGAGGCAATAATAAAAGCATTATTATTATATTTCTTGTTCATGATAATTGTCTTTATTCATGCTATAATTGTATTATCCGGAAATCGTAATACATGTGTGAATAATAGACACCAACATGTCCCTAGTAAGCCTCTAGTTGACTAGCTCGTTGATCAACAGATAGTCATGGTTTTCTGACTATGGACATTGGATGTCATTGATAACGGGGTCACGTCATTAGGAGAATGATGTGATGGACAAGACCCAATCCTAAACATAGCATAAGATCGTATAGTTCGTTTGCTGGAGTTTTCCAATGTCAAGTATCTTTTCCTTAGACCATGAGATCGTGTAACTCCCGGATACCGTAGGAGTGCTTTGGGTGTGCCAAACGTCACAACGTAACTGGGTGACTATAAAGGTATACTACGGGTATCTCCGAAAGTGTATGTTGGGTTGACACGGATCAAGACTGGGATTTGTCACTCCGTATGACGGAGAGGTATCACTGGGCCCACTCGGTAATGCATCATCATAATGAGCTCAAAGTGACCAAGTGTCTAGTCACGGGATCATGCATTACGGTACGAGTAAAGTGACTTGCCGGTAACGAGATTGAACGAGGTATTGGGATACCGACGATCGAATCTCGGGCAAGTAGCATACCGATTGACAAAGGGAATTGTATACGGGGTTGCTTGAATCCTCGACATCGTGGTTCATCCGATGAGATCATCGAGGAGCATGTGGGAGCCAACATGGGTATCCAGATCCCGCTGTTGGTTATTGGCCGGAGAGCGATCTCGGTCATGTCTACATGTCTCCCGAACCCGTAGGGTCTACACACTTAAGGTTCGGTGACGCTAGGGTTGTAGGGATATGTATATGCAGTAACCCGAATGTTGTTCGGAGTCCCGGATGAGATCCCGGACATCACGAGGAGTTCCGGAATGGTCCGGAGGTAAAGAATTATATATAGGAAGTACTATTTCGGGCATCGGGACAAGTTTCGGGGTCATCGGTATTATACCGGGACCACCGGAAGGGTCCCGGGGGTCCACCGGGTGGGGCCACCTGTCCCGGGGGGGCACATGGGCTGTAGGGGGTGCGCCTTGGCCTACATGGCCAAGGGCACCAGCCCCAAGAGGCCCATGCGCTTAGGGTTTCAAGGGAGGAAGAGTCCTAGGAGGGGAAGGCACCTCCTAGGTGCCTTGGGGAGGAGGGATTCCTCCCCCTTGGCCGCACCCCTAGGAGATTAGATCTCCTAGGGCCGGCGCCCCCCCCCTTGGCCCTCCTATATATAGTGGGGAGATGGAGGACTTCTGACCCTAGCCTTTGGTGCCTCCCTCTCCCTCTCCAACACCTCCTCCTCCTCCATAGCGCTTGGCGAAGCCCTGACGGAGTACTGCAGCTCCATCACCACCACGCCGTCGTGCTGCTGCTGGAGCCATCTTCCTCAACCTCTCCTTCCCTCTTGCTGGATCAAGAAGAAGGAGACGTTACGCTGACCGTACGTGTGTTGAACGCGGAGGTGCCGTCCGTTCGGTGCTAGGATCTCCGGTGATTTGGATCACGTCGTGTTCGACTACCTCATCCCCGTTCTTTGAACGCTTCCGCTCGCGATCTACAAAGGTATGTAGATGCATCCGATCACTCATTGCTAGATGAACTCATAGATGGATCTTGGTGAAACCATAGGAAATTTTTTGTTTTCTGCAACGTTCCCCAACAATTATCACGCTCAATGCATTTAAGACATGGTGGTTCAAATCCTTCCTGAGCGGAACTGATCTGTTCGGCGCGAAGTGACTCGTTGTGCTTTTGAAGATCTTCATGAGCCGCTCTCAATTTCTCAAGTTCTTGCTTCCTTTGAAGATAATCATAGAAAAGCTTTTCATGAGTTGTTGAGAGAGTATCATAGCGATCTTCAAGTTTCTGATACTTAACATGAAGATTTTTTATGTCTTCAATTAAGGATTCAGATCGAGTCATTTCAGCACCCAACAGATCATCGCTTCTGTCTAACAGTTTTTGAATATGTTCCATGGCTTTCTGTTGTTCAATTGCAATTTTAGCAAGTGTTTTGTAACTGGGTTTTGAATCACAATCAGAGTCATCATCACTAGATGTTTGATAGTGAGTAGTGCGTTTGTTTACCTTGGCACCGCGTGCCATGAAGCAGTAGGTAGGAGTGGAGTAGTCCTTGTCATTTGCATCGGTGTCGGTGATGAAGTCATTGTCTTCAGTGTTGAAGATGGACTTGGCGACGTATGCTGTAGCCAGACTTGCAATGCCAGAATCAGACTCCTCCTCAGACTCCGCCTCTGCCTCCTCAGAAGCGGACTCCTCCTCCGAATCCATTTCCTTGCCAACAAACGCACGTGCCTTGCCAGATGAGCTCTTCTTGTGTGATGAAGACTTTGAGGAAGACTTGGAAGAAGACTTTGTGTATTTCTTCTTCTTCTTGTCGTCAGAGTCATATTCCTTGCTCTTCTTCTTCTTTCTGTTCTCATTGTCCCACTGTGGACACTCAGAGATGAAGTGTCCAGTTTTCTTGCACTTGTGGCATGTTTTCTTCTTGTAGTCATGAGCAGAAGCTTCATCATTCCTTGAGCTTGATCGTGAAGACTTTCTGAAGCCTTTCTTCTTGGTGAATTTTTGGAACTTCTTCACTAGCATTGCAAGTTCCCTTCCAATGTCTTCAGGATCATCAGAACTGCTGTCAGATTCTTCTTCAGATGAGGAAACAGTTTTTGCCTTCAAGGCACGAGTTCGCCCATAGTTTGGACCGTAGATATCTTTTTTCTCCGAAAGCTAAAACTCATGTGTATTGAGCCTCTCAAGTATGTCAGACGGATCAAGTGTCTTGAAATCAGGACGTTCTTGGATCATCAGGGCCAGGATGTCAAACGAACTATCAAGTGATCTCAGCAGCGTCTTGACGACTTCGTGTTTGGTAATCTCAGTGGCGCCGAGGGCTTGAAGCTCATTTGTGATGTCAGTGAGTCGGTCAAATGTGTGCTGGACATTCTCATTGTCATTTTGCTTGAAGCGGTTGAAGAGATTGCGAAGGACACTGATTCTTTGATCTCTCTGGGTTGAGATGCCTTCATTGACCTTGGAGAGCCAGTCCCAGACCAGCTTGGATGTCTTCAAAGCACTCACACGGCCATACTGTCCTTTGGTCAGATGACCACAGATGATGTTCTTGGCAGTAGAGTCCAGTTGAACGAATTTCTTGACATCAGCAACAGTGACACCTTCTCCAGCCTTGGGAACGCCGTTCTTGACGACATACCATAGGTCGACGTCAATGGCTTCAAGATGCATACGCATCTTATTCTTCCAGTAGGGATATTCAGTTCCATCGAAGATGGGGCACGCAGCGGAGACTTTAATTATCCCTGCAGTCGGCATAGCTAAAACTCCAGGTGGTTAAACCGAATCACACAGAACAAGGGAGCACCTGCTCTGATACCAATTGAAAGTGCGTTATATCGACTAGAGGGGGGGTGAATAGGCGATTTTTATGAAAGTCTTCAAAATGTGGAAGTTATGAAGACAAACAGTAGAGATATGCCTATTACTATGCAGCGGAAGTTAGATTACACTAGACAAGCCATGGTCAAGTATTCAATAGAGTGAAAGCACAATGACAAGTAGCTGCAGTGTAATAAGGGATCAGATAGGAAGAAGTTATGAAGCCAAACAAATCATACAGTTACGTTGTGAAGACAAAGGATATAGCAGGCATGTAATGGCTTCACAATGAGTAACAGTAAGTAAAAGGAAGTGAAGATGAAACCAGTGACTCGTTGAAGACAATGATGTGTTGGACCAGTTCCAGTTGCTGTGACAACTGTACGTCTGGTTGGAGCGGCTAGGTATTTAAACCTTAGGACACACAGTTCCGGACACCCAGTCCTGAACACGCAGCTCAGGACACCAAGTCCTCACCGTATTCTCCTTGAGCTAAGGTCACATAGTCCTCGCCCAATCACTCTGGTAAGTCTTCAAGGTAGACTCCCAAACCTTCACAGACTTCGTTCACTGGCAATCCACAATGTCTCTTGGATGCTCTGAACGCAACGCCTAACCGTCTGGAGGATGCACAGTCCTCAAGTGTAATAAGTCTTCAGATCATACAGACAAGAAGACTTAAGTGATGCCTAATTTACTCTGGCTCTGGGTGGTTAGGGCTTTCTCCTCGCTAGGAATTTTCTCTCAAAGGCTTCGAGGTGGGTTGCTCTCAAACGAAAAAAGCCGTGCACTGCAATCTGATCAGCCAACCATTTATGGTTGTAGGGGGTGGGCTATTTATAGCCACTTGGCAACCCGACCTGATTTGTCCGAAATGACCCTGGGTCACTAAGGAACTGAATTGTGTCTCAACGGTCAGATTTCAAACTCTCATGGCAACTTTACTTGGGCTACAAGCAAAGCTGACTTGTCCGGCTCTGGACAAGATTCGTTTTCATTGTCTTCACTCGAAGACATAGGTTTTTTGGTTTAGGCATCACTTCAGTCATTCTGACTGGTTCTCCTGGACCCCACTTAACAGTACGGTGGTTCCTATGACTCAACACAAAAGAACTATGAAAGATCTAAGTCTTCGAGCTCCATTGGCTTCATAACGTGTCTTCTTTTGTCATAGTCTTCAATGTGAATATCTTCATATACCACCTTAGACTTCAATGTCTTCATACATTTTTAGGGGTCATCTCTGGTAGTAAAACCGAATCAATGAGGGACTTCTACCTGTGTTATCCTGCAATTCTCATAAACACATTAGTCCCTTAACTAGGTTTGTCGTCAATACTCCAAAACCAACTAGGGGTGGCACTAGATGCATTTACAGGTACATACCAGCACCGGTAGATTTAGTTATTCATTTTGGATTCCAGATGCATAATAAAATCTCGGGGGGCACCTATATTTCTGTTTTGACGGTAATCAAAAAAAACTGGGCGGTTACCGAACGCTTTTTTGAGTGAATTTTGCCAATCAAAATTCATTCGAACCAGTCTAAATTTAATCAAATTCAGAAAAAGGGAATTTTTTTGCTCGGTGGTGATTTCTCGTGGGTAACCGAATTTTCGGCCTGGTAACATAATCCCTGGTTGACATGAACATATTTGTAACCTCAGAATTTTGGGCCAGATTTAATTTTTTTTGCATGGTATATTTAAATTAATTTTCAAACCATTTTTTACTAGTGTACAGTAGGAGAGGTTAACAACTGATCAGTCCTTTTTGCACACACATTAGTTAGTCGTATACATGAATCTCACCTCACGCATAGGTAGCTTTCTAGTGGATTAACAACAATAGGGTGGTAATTGTGCTAATTGGGTAAATGATTATCATCTCATCAAGCTCTTCCTGGAATGGGCACCTCACGAAACATCTTTTTTTAGGAGAGGCTCTTAGACTTGTGGCATGGGCAGGCCGGCTCGATGACCCGGGCCGGACTTGTGTCTCGGGCTGGGATTGGGCTTGTTTTTGCAGTCCGATCAAAAATTTGGGCCCAAATCGGGCTTTAATTTTAGTCCAAAATAAAACCCAGCCTAGCCCTGAACGTGTTGCCTCTTCAGATCTTATGTGTCTCACTGTCTGCAAATCTCACCCTGAGCCTCCATATATAAGCACCGAAGATGCGTGCAACTATACTATCACAACCATAAATTCCCAAATTCCTCCGCCTCCTACATTGTCGGCGGCACATACTTTATCCTTCCCTCGATGCATCTCTCGGGCGAGATGGTCGTGGTCGACCTCCGCCCGTGCATGGCTGTGCAACGGTGTTCGAGCTCCTCGGGCCAGACTCGAGCTTGTACTTAGTACATTGTTAGGGCTTCGAGCTTTGGGATGGGCTTGGCCGCTTGGGCTAGGTTATTGAAGGCCAGGCTTTTGTAAGCCCAGCCTGAAAAATGCCTAGGTTTAGCACCTGCTGTGGTAAATATTAACAAAATAAAATTGTTGGAAGGATATTTACATAATACGGTGTTTCACAAGCACAAATGGACAAAGAGAGAGAATTACAGGAATCTGCTAGGTGGAAATGTGACCATTAAGTTGTTGCAGCAACCTATATACCCTAAAAGTAAGAGGTAAGCCTTAGGGCATCTCAAACACCGGTCACCAAATTTACGTCCTCAAATGTCCTTGCCGGCCGGGCGGAGGCCATCCAACCATATCCAACAAATGTCTGCTCGGCATTCGCGCATGTCAGGATTTCCTTAGAAGCCCCCCCCCCCCCCCCAGTTTGAGGGCGATTTGAGGGATTTCGGAATGGCTAAAAGTGTTTGAAGCATCCGGTCCTGACATTTGAGGCAGATTTGAGGGCCCGCGCTGGCTTTGCCCTTAGACCTATCTCTCGAGTCTTCTCTCATAACAACATTAATAACTTCTTCTTCGGATAAAGGTTGTTGCAACTTATCATTTTCCTCATCTGTAACCAGATCAGAGTCAGACCAAAAATCATGTCCTAAATGAATATTATCTTTAACTTCAAAGCCAAAAAGATTTTTGTAAAAAGAAGTAGCAACTTCCAACATTTCATGGGTAGAATAGACAGAGCTGTCATCACCAATCAGCACATCCAGATGGTACATTCTATGATGTTGATTAGCTAACCCATGAAAATAAGAATTACTCCTACCCCCCAACACAATTTTCCTATCCCTAGATCTTTGCCATAAGGCGGTTTCCTCTTTTTTTTCGAATATAATCCAATTCCTTTTATCATTCATACATTTTTTATCATCATTTGAAAGTTTATTTTCCTCAGAAGAAAACATCAAGATTGTCAAACTCCACAAGGAGATTACGTTTCTTTTTTCTCAAGATCAGCTTCCAAATTAATGCTCCAACCTCTCAATTTTTTCCTGAACAGTCTAGTCAAATTAATTTGCCGCCGTTGCCGATCCAACCATGTAACTCTCCAAGAGGACGTGTGTATTCAAACTGAATGAAAAGGTGGTGTGTTTTACTTCATCAGTTAACCATGAATGTTCGATCTTTACTGGTATGACTCGATAATTCCACTAGAGTAGACAACCGTCAGACCATGGCGATGAGAGCGGCAGCCCGCGTCATAAGAAAAGCACTAGACTTTGTTGCGCCGTCTTCCTCGAGTTGATCGAGAGCATGTGGCTGGGCAATCGAACAAACAGGTGGTGTGCGATCATGAAAACCATAGGGAAGTAAAATTATCATGGAAACTGCTAGCCCCTGCCATGCCATGGGAACTGCTGGGCAACTCTTGGCAGCAACAAGTCAAGCCGGCAGCAGGTGTGTGTGTACAGCTGCCAGCCTACCATAACGAGTCAATCTATGCACACAAGTATATATAACGGGTCAAGAGGTTACTGAATCAATGGTGTATAAAAAAGGCTCAGAGGAGCCAGAGCGCAGGGGACAAGTCCAAAGCTGACCTGAGCTGTTGGCTAACTAGCAAGAGAGAACGACACAGCTAACTAGCTAGCTGCCATGGACGCCGCGGGCGGCTCGTCGGAGCCATCCTCCCCCTCCTCCTCCGGCGGCGGCGAGCAGGTGTATGTGGCGGTGGGCGAGTCCAAGGCGATGGTGCTGTGGGCGCTGCACAAGTTCCCCAAAGACACCGCCTTTGTGCTGCTCCATGTCTGCTCCCAGCCCAAGCTCATCCCCATCAGTGCGCCTCATCCCCTCCTCTTCCACTTCCCTTCTTTCTTTTCTTTCCTTTTTGCTTTAATTTGGATCAGAAGTTCTTTTATGCAGCTTTGTAGTTTCATTACCTACTAGTACTTCAATAGACTGAACAGCATAAACAAGACATGGGTAATTATTACACTGACATGGTCAATCCACGTCAATTATCTCTACAAATTTATTTATTTATTCCAAAATGGCTTTACTACCTCTGTCTCATAATGTAAGACGTTTTTACAGTTCAATTTAAACTGCAAACATGTCTTATATTATGAGACGGAGGGAGCAGCATATTTTGGATGCAATGCAATCAGATAAACTAAAATCCTGCAGGATTCGAATAGCATAGAGTTTCTGCTGATAGTAAATTATGGTTGCGGAAGTTAATACCTCCAATGCTGTTCATAGTGGGTGCCAGGATCCCTGCTAGCCAGGTGCAAGAGCAGGAGCTGACTGCATACAAGAAGATGGAGTTGCAAAGAATCAATGACAGTCTGGACCAACATCTGCTCCTATGTGCACAGGAAAAGGTTCAGACATATCAGACACCAGAATGCGAAGAAAACTAGAAATATATGCTTGCTTCAAAAATTGACCTATGCATGTATCTCACAGGTACAAGCTGAGAAGCTGGTGTTGAATCAGATGATGTGGCAGAGGGACTAGTGCAGCTCATCACTGAGCATCATGTCACTGCCCTTGTCATGGGGGCAGCAGCTGATAAGCATTACACAAAGTATGTGCACAAATTTCTGAGTGATCTCTTAAAAACTTGTAGATTATCACTATAATTAAACACGTCGTGGTCATTAGTGAATGCCCTATTACCACAAAAGGGAAAACTAACTCCTCGTTCAAGAGTTCAGGAAAATGAAAGCTCTCAAGTCCAAGAAAGCACAGGTTGTAGAACAGCGGGCAGATCCTTCCTGCAAAATATGGTACATCTGCAAAGGAACGCTTGTTTACCGTAGGTACGGTTGGTCGAGCGTGGATGCTCTTCACTTGTGTTCTTAGCGTTACGTTGCAGAACTCCAGCCTGCATTTGACATGTTTCCCTCCTTGTCTGCATTCTCTCTACACTAGGAAGGCGGTTCCCCTTAGCCATGGGGCAATGCCGCAAGGTGCACAAAAGCCTGATGCTCAACAGTTTTCAGTGGATAGATCAACTAGCTTGTCAGATATGTGGTGTGTTTCAAATACATGGCTACACAAACCAAATCTCAGACGATCCGACGGTAATGAAAAGGTAAGCACAATTATGTAAATGATATTTATTTTGGCATACTTAAAGTTTAGCAGTTACACTTCAAGGAACAAAGAAGAAGCTGCTTCATTTATATTCTCCACATCTTCAGTAAGCAATATGCATCCGCACTTAAACTTTGTATGGTCACTGATGAAGCAATCATAAATGCATATGCACTTCAAATGTGGTCCATGATGAAGAATTTTCTTGATAAATATACGAAATAGGATGAAGATAATTAAACATTCAAGAAAATCTTGACATGAAGTTTTGACCTTATCTCACCCAGGAAACTGTTAACGAATTTGACGAGGCTGATAACAAATTCCAGCATATGCTCCAGGAGTTGGAGAGTGTAAGAAAACAAGCTTACGAAGACAACTGCAGTCGTGAAAAGGCAGAAAGGGAGTTGTTTGAGGCTTTCCAGAAAGTAAGTGTAGCTTAATTTCCACTTTTCAGTCATGTCAAGTATACTGATGTTAACTGTTATTTCAACTGTATGATGTATGCCAGTAAGAGCATTATTTGGAAGATACACTTGCTACTGTGCTTATGAAGCATCATCACCAACTTTACCATCATCAATAATAAATTTGTAAACAATTTTGGATCCATTGTTTTTGTTTCCAATAACTGCCAGCTAATTTTTTTAACGAAATACTCTCTCACATTTAGCTTGTCCAACAGGCACGAGCCTCTGAGAGTATGTACTTCGGAGAAGTGAAGCAAAAGAATCAAATAGAGGATAAGTTGAAAACAACACTGGAGGAAGTTGAAAGACTCACAGAAACAACTAATGAACTTTGTGCAAAGCTTCAAGATGAACGCAAGAAAAGATTAGCCATGGAGAAAACAACTTCCCATTCAGACCGTATTATCAAGGATTTGATGTTGCAGCGTGACAAGGCAGTAAGAGAGGTAGAAGCACTACATGCAAAGAAAGGAGAGTCTAGTGGAACCTCGGAGGGGACAATGCACATCACGGAGTTGTCCTGCTCGGAGATTAACGGAGCAACCAACAACTTTGACCACTCACTGAAGGTTGGAGAAAGTGTTTATGGAAGTGTGTACAAGGGCTTTCTTCGGCACACAAATGTAGCTGTAAAGAAGTTGAATCCTGAAAGCACACAGTCACAGTCGCAGTTCAATCAAGAGGTTGAATTATTGGTCTTGGTTAATTATTTACTTTCTTTCATCTCAACTGAACTGGCAATTCGCTTCTTCAAATAAATTGCTGAGTTGTTCATGCTGCCTCCTTTGCAGATAGAGATTCTCAGCAGGGTTCGACATCCAAACCTGGTGACTCTTATAGGAGCTTGCAAGGACGCTCAAGCTCTTGTCTACGAATACATGCCCAATGGAAGCTTGGATGACCGCCTGGCTTGCAAAGACAATTCTAAACCTCTCAGTTGGCAGTTGCGCACCCGCATCATTTCTGATGTTTGCTCCGCGCTCATCTTTCTCCATTCTAATAAACCCCATAGCATTGTCCACAGTGACCTTAAAGCATTGAACATTCTTCTTGATGGAAACAATGTAGCAAAGCTCAGTGGTTTTGGCGTGTGCCGAATGTTCACTGATGAGTTCAGGGGCAGAACCACTCTATATAAGCATACCCACCCAAAGGGGTCTTTTGTGTACATTGATCCTGAATATGTTATGACTGGTGACCTGACCCCCCTATCTGATGTATACTCTTTCGGAATCGTGCTACTGCGCCTTTTGACTGGAAGACCAGGATTCGGGCTGTTGAAAGATGTGCAACGGGCAGTGGAAAAGGGTTGCCTGGAAGCAATTTTGGATTCATCTGCTGGGGGCTGGCCAGCTATGCAGGCTGAGCAATTGGCTCGGGTAGGTCTGAAATGTTGTGAAATCAGAAGAAAAAACCGCCCTGACCTGCAACCGGAGGTTTGGACTGTACTTGAACCAATGTTGAAGTCTAGTTCCATCATTTTGTGTTCCTTATCATTTAAATCAGTATCCGAAGACCTTGGAGGTGTGCCGCCCTACTTCATCTGTCCAATACTACAGGTGAGTCATAGATTTAACTTGGTGAATATTTTTTTTCTTCTATTGTTCATTTTGACATATTAAAGTGTGGAAGCATGCTTGATTAACCTTAAATTTCCTCCTGAATTTTTGTTTCCAATTTATCATTCTTAGCAATTTTAGACAAAGTCAGTAATTTCTTGCATAGACAACATTTGTTATTTCAGGTTATTTCACCCTTGCATTTCTACGATGCAGGATATCATGAGGGAGCCTCTAATTGCTGCAGATGGTTTTACCTATGAAGCCGAAGCTATAAGGGAGTGAATTGACAATGGCCACCATACATCACCCATGACAAATCTCGAGCTACTCCACTGTGATCTTTTGCCGAACCATGCCCTCCGCTCTGCGATCCAAGAATGGCTGCAGACAAATGCAAATTAATATGTTAGCTTTATCACCATGGAACTTTGAGATGAACAATTGGTGTGCGCTTAACTCCTTACACAGATTAATAGGCACAAACCGCAAAAACCAAACGCTTCTGTGTGTATTCAGAAAGAATGATCTAAGATATACACATTACTTTTCATTTTGTTTCTTGAGCAAAACGTGTATGTAAAACAAAATAGTTTGGAGCTCCATCAGTGGCATGCTGTACTTTGTACATGGATTTATAAAGTGAAAACTGTTTAGGTGATGATATCACCATCGCATGTGCACACTGCTTGAATGAACAATCAATATTGGTGTGGTATTGATTGGCCTCTGAATGTCGATGTTCCAGGATGAATGAAAAGTGCATATCAGCATGGAACTATCAATTATTTACAAGCATATATGGTACAGTGTCATTTTACATGTTACATCCAGTTTGAAAATCTAATATTTGCATCATCGATCTGTCTATTCCGAAAGTCCAAAATGATCAAGCAATCAAACTTCAATGACCTATGATCAGCTTATTTTATTTTCTTGTCAATGACACAGATCCTCCGTGTTGAACAATACCAAATTCAAAAGGTACGATGTCCTTGTCTCCAATGACTGACCAAATTGGCAGCACAATCTATTATATATTGGTCCTTCAGAAGCTGGTAACCAGCATGAAACTTCATTTGCCTTGAAGTCGCGATCTATCCGATCTGGACCTTGATTTTTAGCAAGAGTCCAATTCATCTTTGACATATCACTGTGTCAGGACTGCATACTTCCTAACCTACCTTCCGGTCGCTCTGTCCTCACACTGGGATACTGTATTCCTGAAAGCCTGCAATTTCTCAACAAGCACTTCCGTCCAAATGAGTCAGACGGAGATTCCAATCATCCAAAGCTGCACCCCTCTTCACGTATTGTAGTTCAAAGTATAATCCTAGTATATGCTAATCATCAGATGCTTTAGGAAACAGGAAATGCCTTGATGTACATTACTATATTGACAGCCTGAGAGCAAGAATTGTGTGAAAGCCACCTGCAGAAAACGAACATTATCGCATACATCTAATCATATCAAAACTATATGTGCTGGACAACATTTACGCATCTTGAAAGCAACCCTTTGATGGGCATTGCCGGCCAGGGAGATGGGATGATCACCATCTAATTGGACGACTTTGTTGCTACACATCAAAAGTCAGTCAACGAGGGGCAGGCATGTACAGCAGTTCCTTGGAAGTAGTGGAAATTTCACGGAAATTTCACCCGAATCAGACAAGTTTTCCTGCCAATATAAAAATAAATTATTATCAGCATAATTATTACAGAAATGTAGGGAAAGGCTGCGTACTATAGACCCAAAGTGGTCGGACCCTTCCCTGGACCCTGCGCAAGCGGGAGCTACATGCACCAGGTTGCCCTTTATAATCATTTCTAAACTGGAACAGCTGCTCAATGGGTAACCAACGTTTCCTAAGCTGAAACAACACTTTTTGCTCTAAAAAACATTTTTCTCATTGGACTACACTTGGGACCCAAAGCAAGAGACTGACCTGATAGTGTGCTCACTGCTGCTGGATACAGTCAGAGGAAGACCAAATCCAAGGCCACTATTTAAAACCACCATCATTGCCTCTCCTTCAGGCCTTCTATGAGCTGACACTTCCTAGGAAGAGCAAAGGCACAAAAGGGAAAAGATGCCTCTGGGTTGATGAAAAGTGGTGCAGCACAATTAGGTACTTTCGTTAGCCTTTTGGACCACTTCCAGATATCTTCACCTTTTCGTGTTTGAGGTGAGGCTTCTATGGTTCAGGTTCTGCTGAACAAGATAGCAAAGGCAGAATCAAGATCTGATGTTAATTCTTGATTTTTAACGGTATATATAGGGAGCAAGAAAGATGGATCAAGAAGAGGTTCATATCGCGGTGGGGAGGAACTTGAAAAGAGAGAAGGCTAACATATTATGGGCAGCTGCAAATTTCCCAAGGGCCACACTAGTTCTTGTCAATGTTCACTGGCCATCCAAGTGGATGCCTTTCAGTAAGATTTCTTCAGTCAAATATTTCCATCCTTTGTACAGCTCTAATAGTCACCCATGTGCAATTTTTTAGAAGGAAATTTAAAGGATGTTTCATCAGAAAAAAAATGTGCAGTTCAGTGTACTGTCTTTCAACTTGTGTGTGAATAGAAAGTAATACGCTATCCAATCCTATAAAGAAGCATTTCAAAGAGATAGATAATAGGAACGCAATTTTTTATCATTATTTAGTAAATGTAGCCATCTTAGATACCAATACACTTTTTCTCTCAGAAAAAAGATACCATACACGTTAAATTTTTCTACCAGGCCAGCAAAGGAAATGCCTAATCAACTTCCCCAGTATGATAAACAGCCTTTTCATGCTCTCATCTTATTCTGGACAAATGCAAACACAGCAACTGCTGTCGGTAGTAAAAATGTTGTAGAAGTTTACACACATGAGCGAACAGGCCTGTAGCCTAGTGGTTGCAGTGACCTTAGTAGCGCTCCAGGTCCTGAATTCGAACCACTGCGGTTGCCTAACAGTGTTATACATGTGGCCCACATGTCCTGGGCACCCTGTAGCGCGTCCGAGCAGCCGGCCTTCGGGGCCTTTTCATGATCAGGCCAGGGAGAGATTCTTCTTAGTGCAAAACCATACGGGCAGTTTTCCCCCCACCAGCCGAGTTTTTATTTTATTACACACATGACTTATTGCAACAAAATAGCTATATTTTATTAACACAAATATTAACAGCATAAAGTATAAATTTATTTTTATGAGCTGTATAAATAATTTTCTGTTTCTCCTCAACAACTGCAGTGGGTGGTGAGTTGCTATACAAGTTTGCAGATGAAAAGGAGAAGCAGATGCATAGAGACAAACAAACAGAAGCAACGGTTAGGATGTTGTTACAATATAAAAGCCTGTGTGATACAAGAGAGGTAATGATCTCTATCCTATGATTTTAAGTTCAGATTAAGATATATCAGGTTACAGCAGAGCAATTTGTGTTCATCCAAAAAGTCTTGTACCCATTTGGTACTCCCTCCATCCTAAAATAAGTGCCTCAACTTTAGTACAACTTTGGAGATGGATCAAATCAATATTACGCTATGAATAATAAGAGTTATAAGATACCTATTTCAGAGAAGACATGTTTCATAAACAGGGCATGTATCTTTGCAGGTTAAGGCACATTACATCACACACGATGACATTCTCGTTGGTCTTGTAAACCTGATAAAGAAGCTCAAAATAAAGAGAATTGTCATCGGTTCAAGGTGAGATCTTAAATGAACTCATCCCCAAAAAAGAGCATTCCCTCTTGATATATGTTACTTGATGTAACATGTACACAATAAATGTATTAAGTTTCATGCATAAACCAGTAGAACCAAAAGTCCGAACTTCATCACCCCCTCTCACATGTGGCTCGATAAGGCCTAACATGGACAGAAAGAGTGCAAGCAATTTTTTATTTAAACTGCAAAAACTGAGACTTGAACACAAGACCTCATGGCATTGATACCATAGTAAGTTCATGGACCAGCCACTTCACCCAAAAGACCGAAGAACGAACTGATGGAGAGGAGGGAGGGCACTCTCCCTCACTTCTAGGCTGCTCCAGGCCTTGGACGTGCGATCGATGTAGGCTGCAACTATTTCTATTTAATAGTGTGTTGTCCAGGCCTTGAATTTGAGTCTTGGCTCTGATGCCATATTAAGTTTCATGCACCAACCAGTAGAAACAAAAGCCTGAACTGATGGAGAAGGTTGGTCAATCCATGTATACTTAAAAAAAATTTAATAGTACCTTAGCGCATATAACTGTATAACACTGAAGCAAGTTATGCAGGAAAATGGCAAAGCAAGAAGAGCTTCGCAAATGCTGTCAGGTTTGGGTGGTGCTCAATGGAAAATACATGTCCACTAGGTATAGTTTGTCTTAAGTCCATAACTGGAGACATCTGGATCAAATCCAGTAATTACTTGATGGATGAGATCATTCCTAAGTGCAGTAATGATTATCTGAAACATACGGGAAGCATTGGATATAGAGGGAGCTCCGATTTGTTGGCGTCTATACATGAGCTGACTCAGCTGAGCGACGAATCTGATGGATACACAACACCACCAAGTGATTTTGTAAGTAACCTTTTAGTAAAGCATTACACACATTTTTATCCAAAAGAGCATTAAACATATGCAAATAATAACTGTTTCAGTTTACAAGTTCATGACTATGGTTCAAAGTTTTGGTCCTAACTCGTGGCGTATTCTCAAGTATGTCTCATTTCAGGCAGATGATATCATCAATGGGGATGGGGTTATTCAAATGGATGGTGCTGATCAATCAGCAAAGGTAATAACTCACCTTCGTTTTGCTTTCAAGACAACTACTAAAACATGTGCATTCAGAAATTCTACCTACTCACTCTTTAAGGTTGCCCACACATACAGAAACAATATCCAGGATTTTGTACAACCCTTGCTCTCTCTTGCAAAATGTTGTACTATGCATTTGAGCTTAATGAAGATGGCACCTCGAGCGCCTTTTCCTGTTAAAAAAATGGCATTATATTTGAATTCACTCTGCGCTTAAGCATGTTTGACCAGAATTATATTTACCACTGCTGCCACAAAGACAGATTGATGAACTGTATCTGGTAAAAAAAAAACAAGTGCTACCTATGACTTTTGAAAATTGCAATTTGTGTAAATAACATTAAGTTTTGCTCCATTCACGTACGATGTGCAGGAAGCTGAACAAGGCGTCGAGGAATCAAATGCTTGTGAGGAGGTGGAGATTTTTTCCGAAGAGGGTGCTGATAAATCTGATGAGATACAGAGTGCCAGAAATATTTCTGAAGAGGCTGCAAAATTGATGGTAAAAGTCAAACGATGCAACTTTTGTTACAGTCCATTCCTTTTGAGATCGGTCACAGTAGAGCTTGGACGGAAAAACATGCCTAGGTGAAGGTAAGCTAGAAAATAATAAAACATTCAAAATGAAATTAATACTGATGAAGATAAGCTAGAGCCATTGCGTTTCAGGAACAGAAAAATAGGAGATAGAAAATCATGGGACACAAGGTGTACATCACACAACATTGGTCCCATTAAATCTCTTCTTGATTACTTCTTCAGTATGCAGCTTTTTGTTTTGTACAGGACGAAATGGAGAAACTCCAAAGGAAATTAAAAGATCTGCAAGATGAGGGCTATAATCATGAACAAAGCATCTTGTCACCCAGAAAAGGGAATGTTTTGCCGAGGGAGAGAACCTTATCGAAAAATAGATACCCAAAGCTGCATATTCCAGATCACATTTCGGAGTTCCCCATGTCGCGTATTGAGAAAGCGACCAATAACTTCCACTCAAAAAATCTCATAGGAGAAGGAGGCTATGGTCCAGTCTACAAAGGAAAACTAGGTGGTATCATAGTGGCTATCAAGATGTTGGGACCCCATGGTAAACCCCATGGTAAACAAGGTTTCCCAGAGTTTCAGCAGGAGGTAAATATAATAAACATTCATTTAACTATCTGAGTATGCACACAACGTAGCATAAGATTAACTATAAGAAGAAGCAAACTTAATACAGAGCAATAAGCAAGTAGTCCACCCTAAAAAGAAGCAAGTAGTTCTATCTGAACTGTAGTAGGATCCCTGTTTCTTCACTTCTTTTATGAGAACTGTTCCCTCCTTTTCATATATATAAAAGAACTCGCAGAAGTAGATAACAGACTTGCATACCTGTCTGCTTGGAGAGGCATCTCCTGAATCATGTTTGGAACTCTCCAGGTTGTGGTACTGAGCAGAACCGAGCACCCACACATCGTGAGGCTGATTGGCGTGTGCCAGGAATCATGCATCCTCATTTACGAGCACCTCCCCAATGGCACGCTCATGGATGGGCTCTCCAAGGGGCTTCCATGGAAGGACCGCGTCAGGATCCTCGCCGAGCAGCGCTCCGCGCTGGCGCACCTCCACTCCAGCTTCCCCCACGCCATCATCCACGCGGACCTGAAGCTGACGAACATCCTCCTCGACGCCGGGAATGTGAGCCGGCTAGGGGACTTTGGAACGGCGCGCATTGTGCAGATGAAGCCCCTGAAGGAGGACACAATCTGCCGGTGGACCAACCCGATGGGCACAATGGGGTACATGGACCCCATCTTCTTCATGACTGGCGAGCTCACTACAGAGTCGGACGTCTACGCGTTCGGCGTGGTGATCCTGCAGGTGCTCACGGGGCTGCTCGACCTCAATATTGTCGAGCAGGTACAGGAGGCGCTCAGGAGGGACGCGGTGCACGGCCTGCTGGACGCATCTGCCGGCAGCTGGCCAGAGGTGCAGGCAGAGCGGCTCCTTCGGCTGGCGCTGAAGTGCTGCAACCTGGAGCGGAAGCAGCGACCGACCTTCACGTCCGACACCGACTGGAGACCGCTGGACATCCTGCGGGCCATGGCGACTGCAAGTAAGTCCCGGAAATGGAGTCGTGGAAACTGAAGAACTGTGCCAACGCCACAACGCATCTGCAACTTGCTGCAAAATGCCAATAGATAGACAGTAGCATTTCTCTTGTGAACCTGCACTATACATGGGTTTAGTTTGTGATGCTATAGCATTTCTCTTGTGAATGTACATTTAATTAACTAGAACATGATGTATCATAGAACAGAACAGTTCATCACTCTCATTAGTTTGTGGTGGCAAAATCATAGATAAATGTGCATGGCAAATTATGTAAGCGCCCACAAACATCTCAGGATCCAATGACCCACATGAGCCATATGAAATAGTGTAATGTATTTTTTTTATTTGTGAGCCTGCTGCTACTATAACTAAAGCATCACAAACTAAACCAGGTAGTAGCATAACAATCAGATCAATGGGCCAAAAGGGACTTTCACCCCCAATTTCATCCTAATTGGTACTCCCTCCGTATCAAAATATAATATATTTTTTATACTCCCTTTGTATCAAAAAACATCTTATATCTGATACAGAGGGAATAATAAGCAGCAACAAGCACCCACACAGAGCAAGGGACCGGATCAACTAATGCGTGAAGCGCAAATTGTTTGCCGGTAACACGGTTACATCAGGATGCACGGAGTTCACATGAAGTTCAGATCAGCATCGACACAGCTGCCATATGCCGCAGGCAAACTAAGTCACAGCTTTCTAGGGCAGTACACAACGGGCAATCTAATAAGTTTCAAACTGACAGTGAAGCTCAATTCTTCAATCACCGCTCTGGCCGGTGACAGATTGTGCTCAGTCATCATCTCTAGGCAGTAGGCACCACTTGAGAACCAGCATAATCGGGTTGCCCGTTCATCGATCGAATGCAGTGCAAGGCAAGGCGGACAAGCATCCACATTCTGAGCCAACCTGAAACTCCATGTCTAATTGTCTATCCTTGCCGTGATAAAACACAAATCGATCGACACAGAGGGGGGGGGGGGGGGGGGGGGGGTCGGTAGAGAAACGCCATTACCTGCCTGGCTGACCTTCCGTCGCCTCCTCTCCGGGATACATCGCGGCCGCCGCCGCCGTAGTAGAAAGGGGAACGCCGCCGCGCTTTCCGACAGCCGGCCAGCCCGCTGGGTGTCGACTCTGAGATGGGCTAGGCCGCCATGTGCACTTGTTATGCACTTTGGGCTTTTATAACTAACTTATGGCCTTCACTAAACGGATTAACTTGTGGGCCTTTTGTATCTCTTCTTTCTCTTTTTTAAGGTTTGGTATGTAGTTGTCCTACAAAACAACTCCAGTTCACCTTAAAAAATAACCTCAAAAAAAAAAAAAAACTCCAGCTTCATGGAGCTCCTAACGGGGGAGCAACTATATAGTGGGTACTCCTTGCAAGAGCCCCGCAAGGGTCATTTTTTGTGAAATAGAGTGCGCCACCCTTGGAATATTTTTCTATTTTTTTACGTATTTTTGGGTTTTAGATGATCTTCTTGGAACATGCACACATACCACCTCGTCAATGGACCTCAACAACATCCATGGACCTTTTTTCATTATATTATGCTACTTACATTCATAAGCATTTGTCAAATATACACACATTATGTTAGTTTTAGTTTATACTCTCTTCGTCCGAAAAAGCTTGTCCTTTAAATGGATGTATCTAGCACCAAGCTAGTGCTAGATACATCCATTTAAACCATTTGAGGGATAATTTTTTTCAGACGGAGGGAGTATATTATTAATCAAATGAATCACAAATTAAATTTCATTGCAATATATTGCAGCCGACTCCCGATGCAACGCGCGAGGTATCATCTTTTTCAATAAGATTAGCCGAGCAAATTATGAATCTCCCTCAGGGATTGAAACCGGCAAGGGTATGATGCACGTATGCGTCCATGTACCAATAGATTCGAAAGGAATGTGAACAACTGATAACGAATAAGAGAACGAAACACGCATCTTTAATGCCCTGCGTGTTACAGATGACCTTACCAACTCTTAATCAGAAGGTCATCAGCGTATCAAAGATGCTCTCGAATCAGATAGGTGGGTTTTTGATTTCTAGGTAGGGACACCTGGACTGCGGTTGAGTATATATATCTTGCAGCTAATTAGAGAGTAGGAGCGATCAGTACTTATATAACTTGCTAGTCGGCATGCATATGTTTAATTTTCAGAAAAACTAACGCCCACACGTGTGGCATATTGCACATCACCCACACGCCTCCTTTATCACTCATTTTGCCACATGTGAATAGATGACATCAGCAGGATTTTTTTTGGTTTTCGGCTTAAAAATGTTTTATCTCCTAATTAAAAAGTCGAATTAAAAGTCCGTTTTCATCATTAAATCCGTCTCGACAAGATCTTCAAAACTAGACCATATGTTGATATGTTTCGACGAATTTTCTTTTTTGCCCAGAAGTTGCCATGATGTTTACACTAATTTTCTGTTTGAGTAAAATGCATCATAGGTCCTATAACTATCCGAGGTGTGTCACTTTAGTCCTATAACTATCAAAGTGCAGATTTGAGTCCCAAAACTATTTCGAGTCGTTCACTGCAGGTCCTATGGTCGCCCCAGCAGCGTTGACCGTCGACGTGTCACCTGGACCGGTGCCACATCGACCAGAGGGGCCCACCAGTCTAAACAATGAAGCGTTTATTTGCAGGAAAGCCCTTGAAATCTCAGCTCGTCTCATTCTCAGACTCTCCATCTCTCTTCTACGAACGAATCTCTCTGAGGCGGCGATATGGTGGCGACCGGCGACGTTCGCGATTGATGTCCAGCGATTGGAGGCGCAGGACGGGAGTCGGGGCTGCTAATCCGACCGCGGCGCTGGTCCGATGGCTCCATCGCGGCGGCTTCCCAACACCCCTCCTCCGGAGTATGGTAAGAACCCTAACCCCAGTCCCTGCTGCACCCCCTTTTGGCTTAGAGATTTCAATAGAGTAGCAAGATTTGGCACGATTTGGGCATTACAGCTTAGATATTGTGTCGATTCAGTCTGAATGTACATATGGCTTCTCTTCCCGTACTGAAATCTTCTGTCTGTAACTTGTACTAAAATCTATTTCAAAAGAGTTGGGCATCTTCCTGTACGTATGGAGATTTGGGCATCTTCCTGTGTGTATGGTGATTTGGGCACTATTTTTCCTGCAGTATATAATCCCTGCTGTAACTGAAGCCTTGTTATGTACAGTGGTATCTTTTTTTTGCATTATAAGCTCGTCCTGTACACCTATAGTACCATTTGAAATTGTACTGCTGATGTATATATGTACTAGTGGTGATGCAAAAGAAATTGTACTGCTGATGTATATATGTACTCTGTTTTTTTCATGTAATAGGACCCAAGGAGGAGCTGTTCTCAGTAGAGATTAATCATGGTGGGGTTTTTCTCGGCTTTGGAGCAAACAAGAAATACATGGATTGCAAAACAGATTTCTTTGATCATTGTGAGGTTGAAACCTGGTCGCCGTTGTGGATTAAAGATTTTGTGCAGCAGCTTGGCTATGATCCAAGTAAAGTGCAGTGTTTCTGGTTACTTCCTGGCATGAATTTGGATAATGGACTGAGAATTATTGATAGAGATGCAGACTGTCTTAGTATGACTGCTGTTGTGCCAAAGTTCAAGCATTTCAAGTTGTACATGGATCATGGTGATATTTATAGCGAGCTAAATATGGATGACATATGCATAATTGGCTCACCTACAATGCCTGATATCATGAGTCCCGTGAAGCCACAAGAAAGAGGTACAAAGAGTTATATTAGGAGTAGTCCTAGGATCAAGAACAAGGCACAAAAAGGGAGAACTAAAGAACAAGTGCAGAAAAACAATGACAGTGATAGTGATGATAGTGATAGTGATTGTAGTTATGAAGATTGGGCTGACTCAGACAATGACTTTAAGAATGGCGATGATAATCTGTTTGAGGAGTGGGTTGATGACTTCAATAAGGATCTCAGAGCAAAGAAAAATAAAGCAGTACAGTACGAGAGGGATAGTGACTATGACACTGATGAGCTAGAACTGCCAGCTTCAGAGAATGAGGGAAATGAATCAGAACATGAGGTTGTTATGGAAAAAGGGAAGAAAAAGAAAAAGAAGAAGGTGAAGCTCAGGTCTTTCAAGCCAGAGGACATGAAAGCACCAATATTCAAATTGGGTATGAAGTTCCCTACTGCAGCTGATCTTAGAAGGGCAATTCGAGAGTACGCTATTCAGAATAGAGTTGCAATCAAGTATGCAAAGAATGATAAACAAAGAATTAGGGCACACTGCTCGGATGACTGTCCATGGTATTTATTCGCAGCACCTGACAGCAGAACCACAAGTTTTGTGGTGAAAACTTATGTGGGGGATCACACCTGCAGTAAAGAATGGGAGGTCAATGGATTCACATCAAGATATCTAGCAGGCAAGTATTTGGAGAACTTCAGGGCAGACGAAAAGATGACATTGATGAATTTTGCAAGGTTGGTGCAGAAGGACTACAACATGATCCCTACAAGGAGCAAGCTAGCAAGAGCAAGAAGGATAGCAATAAAGCAGATTCATGGAGATGAGGAGAAACAATACTCGATGATGTGGGACTATGCACAAGAGATCAGAATGTCAAACCCTGGAAGTAGCATGTTTATCAAACTCAAAGATGGCAGATTCCACCAATGTTACATGTCATTAGATGCTTGTAAAAGAGGCTTTTTGGCTGGATGCAGGCCTGTTATTTGTGTTGATGGGTGCCATCTTAAAACAAAATATGGTGGACAATTGTTGACTGCTGTAGGGATTGATCCAAACAACTGTATTTTCCCCATTGCTATGGCTGTAGTTGAAGTGGAGGACACACCAACATGGAAGTGGTTTCTACAGACTTTGAAAGATGATCTGCACATAGTGAACACAGCACCTTGGACAGTGATGAGTGATAGGCAAAAAGGACTAATAAATGCCGTTACTGCTTTGTTCCCTCATGGACAACACAGGTTTTGTGTGAGGCACCTTTACCAAAATTTTGCAAAGAAGTGGAAGGGCGAGAACCTGAAGAACAAGTTATGGGCAATTGCAAGGTCGTACAATAAAATTGATTGGAGAAAAAACATGGATGACATGAAGGAATTAAATCTGGAAGCTTATGAGTACTTAGAAGCAATTGAACCAAGTTCCTGGTGCAGGGCCTTTTTCCAAGAATTACCAAAGTGTGACCTGCTACTAAACAATAATTGTGAGGTCTTTAATAAGTAAGTTTCCTATCGCTTTTTCCATTCTAATATATTTTGGCATATAGTTTTCCATTCTAGTTCTACATAGTGCACTATCTCGCTGCTATGTCGGGGATATATCTGGTTTGAATTTACATTCTGAACTGATTTGTTTCTTCTCAATGAAGGTGGATACTTGATGCTAGAGAGCTGCCTGTCATGAGCATGTTCAAAAAAAATCAAAAATCAATTGTCGACAAGGTTTTATAGCAAGAACAAGGAAAGTGAAGAGTGGCGTGGAACAATTTGTCCTAAGATAAAAAAGATACTTGATAAGAATGCAGAAATGGCTAATAATTGTCAGGCATTGCCTTCTGGCAAAGGCATCTTTACTGTCTTGGGACTCAAAGACGAGTACTGTTGGAAATATGCCCTAGAGGCAATAATAAAAGGATTATTATTATATTTCCTTGTTCATGATAATTGTCTTTTATTCATGCTATAATTGTGTTATCCGGAAATCGTAATACATGTGTGAATACATAGACACCAACATGTCCCTAGTAAGCCTCTAGTTGACTAGCTCGTTGATCAACAGATAGTCATGGTTTCCTGATTATGGACATTGGATGTCATTGATAACGAGATCACATCATTAGGAGAATGATGTGATGGACAAGACCCAATCCTAAACATAGCACAAGATCATATAGTTCGTTTGCTAGAGTTTTTCCAATGTCAAGTATCTTTTCCTTAGACCATGAGATCGTGTAAATCCCGGATACCGTAGGAGTGCTTTGGGTGTATCAAATGTCACAACGTAACTGGGTGACTATAAAGGTATACTACGGGTATCTCCGAAAGTGTCTGTTGGGTTGACACGGATCAAGACTGGGATTTATCACTCCATATGACGGAGAGGTATCTCTGGGCCCACTCGGTAATGCATCATCATAATGAGCTCAAAGTGACCAAGTGTCTGGTCACGGGATCATGCATTACGGTACAAGTAAAGTGACTTGCCGGTAACGAGATTGAACGAGGTATTGGGATACCGACGATCGAATCTCGGGCAAGTAGCATACCGATTGACAAAGGGAATTGTATACGGGGTTGCTTGAATCCTCGACATCGTGGTTCATCCGATGAGATCATCGAGGAGCATGTGGGAGCCAACATGGGTATCCAGATCCCGCTGTTGGTTATTGACCGGAGAGCCATCTCGGTCATGTCTACATGTCTCCCAAACCCGTAGGGTCTACACACTTAAGGTTCGGTGACGCTAGGGTTGTTGAGATATGAATATGCAGTAACCTGAAAGTTGTTCGGAGTCCCAGATGAGATCCCGGACGTCACGAGGAGTTTCGAAATGGTCCGGAGGTGAAGAATTATATATAGGAAGTGCAGTTTCGGCCATCGGGAGAGTTTCGGGGGTCACCGGTATTGTACCGGGACCACCGATGGGTCCCGGGGGTCCACCGGGTGGGACCACCCATCCCGGAGGGGCCCATGGGCTGAAGTGGGGAGGGGAACCAGCCCATAGTGGGCTGGTGCGCCCCCCTTGGCCTACCCCCTGCGCATAGGGTTGGAAACCCTAGGGTGGGGGGGGCCCACTTGCCTTGGGGGCCACTCCACCCTTGGCCGCCGCCCCCCCTAGGAGATCCCATCTCCTAGGGCCGGCGCCCCCCCTTGGGGAGCCTATATAAAGGGGGGGAGGGAGGGGCAGCCGCACCCTTGACTCTTGGCGCCTCCCTCTCCCCTGCTACACCTCTCCCTCTCGCAGAAGAACGGCGAAGCCCTGTTGCGGTGACTGCTGCATCCATCACCACGCCGTCGTGCTGCTGGATCTTCATCAACCTCTCCTCCCCCCTTGCTGGATCAAGAAGGAGGAGACGTCACGCTGACCGTACGTGTGTTGAACACGGAGGTGCCGTCCGTTCGGCGCTAGGATCTCCGGTGATTTGGATCATGTCGAGTACGACTTCCTCATCCCCGTTCTTTGAACGCTTCCGCGCGTGATCTACAAAGGTATGTAGATGCAATCCGATCACTCGTTGCTAGATGAACTCATAGATGGATCTTGGTGAAACCGTAGGAAATTTTTTGTTTTCTGCAACGTTCCCCAACAGTGGCATCATGAGCTAGGTCTATGCGTAGTTCTTTTTGCACGAGTAGAACACAATTTGTTGTGGGCGTAGATGTTGTCAACTTTCTTGCCGCTACTAGTCTTATTTTGCTTCAGCAGTATTGTGGGATGAAGCGGCCCGGACCAACCTTACACGTACGCTTACGTGAGACCGGTTCCACCGACTGACATGCACTAGTTGCATAAGGTGGCTGGCGGGTGTCTGTCTCTCCCACTTTAGTTGGAGCGGATTCGATGAAAAGGGTCCTTATGAAGGGTAAATAGAAGTTGACAAATCACGTTGTGGCTTTCACGTAGGTAAGAAAACGTTCTTGCTAGAACCCTATTGCAGCCACGTAAAACTTGCAACAACAATTAGAGGACGTCTAACTTGTTTTTGCAGCAAGTGTTTTGTGATGTGATATGGCCAAAGTTGTGATGAATGATGAATGATATATATGTGATGTATGAGATGTTCATGCTATTGTAATAGGAATCACGACTTGCATGTCGATGAGTATGACAACCGGCAGGAGCCATAGGAGTTGTCTTTATTTTTTGTATGACCTGCGTGTCATTGAGAAACGCCATGTAAATTACTTTACTTTATAGCTAAACGTGTTAGCCTTAGTAGTAGAAGTAATAGTTGGCGAGCAACTTCATGGAGACACGATGATGGAGATCATGATGATGGAGATCATGGTGTCATGCTGGTGACAAGATGATCATGGAGCCCCAAGATGGAGATCAAAGGAGCTATGTGATATTGGCCATATCATGTCACTATTATTATTGGATTGCATGTGATGTTTATCATGTTTTTGCATCTTGTTTACTTAGAACGATGGTAGTAAATAAGATGATCCCTCATAATAATTTCAAGAAAGTATTCCCCCTAACTGTGCGCCGTTGCGACAGTTCGTTGTTTCGAAGCACCACGTGATGATCGGGTGCGATAGATTCCAACGTTCACATACAACGGGTGTAAGACAGATTTACACATGCAAACACTTAGGTTGACTTGACGAGTCTAGCATGTACAGACATGGCCTCGGAACACAGAAGACCGAAAGGTCGAGCATGAGTCATATAGAAGATACGATCAACATGAAGATGTTCACCGATGTTGACTAGTCTGTCTCACGTGATGATCGGACACGGCCTAGTTAACTCGATCATGTTATACTTAGATGACTGGAGGGATGTCTATCTAAGTGGGAGTTCATTGAATAATTTGATTAGATGAACTTAATTATCATGAACTTAGTCTAAAATCTTTACAACATGTATTGTAGATCAAATGGCCAACGTTGTCCTCAACTTCAACGCGTTCCTAGAGAAAACCAAGCTGAAAGACGATAGCAGCAACTATACGGACTGGGTCCGGAACCTGAGGATCATCCTCATAGCTGCCAAGAAAGATTATGTCCTACAAGCACCGCTAGGTGAACCACCTGCTCTCCCTGCAGAACAAGACGTTATGAACGCTTGGCAGACACGTACCGATGATTACTCCCTCGTTCAGTGCGGCATGCTTTACAGCTTAGAACCGGGGCTCCAAAAGCATTTTGAGAGACACGGAGCATATGAGATGTTCGAAGAGCTGAAAATGGTTTTTCAAGCTCATGCCCGGGTCGAGAGATATGAAGTCTCCGACAAGTTCTTCAGCTGTAAGATGGAGGAAAATAGTTTTGTCAGTGAGCACATACTCACTATGTCAGGGTTACATAACCGCTTGACTCAGCTGGGAGTTAATCTTCCGGATAACGCGGTCATTGACAGAATCCTTCAGTCGCTTCCACCGAGCTACAAGAGCTTTGTGATGAACTTCAATATGCAGGGGATGGAAAAGACCATTCCTGAAGTATTTGCAATGCTGAAATCAGCAGAGGTAAAAGTCAAAAAGGAACATCAAGTGTTGATGGTGAATAAAACCACTAAGTTCAAGAAGGGCAAGAGTAAGAAGAACTTCAAGAAGGACGGCAAGGGAGTTGCCGCGGCCGGTAAGCAAGCTGCCGGGAAGAATCCAAAGAATGGACCCGAGCCCGAGACTGAGTGCTTTTATTGCAAGGGAAGTGGTCACTGGAAGCGGAACTGCCCCAAATACTTAGCGGACAAGAAGGCCGGCAACACGAAAGGTATATGTGATATACATGTAATTGATGTGTACCTTACCAGTACTCGTAGTAGCTCCTGGGTATTTGATACCGGTGCAGTTGCTCACATTTGTAACTCAAAGCAGGAGCTGCGGAATAAGCGGAGACTGGCGAAGGACGAGGTGACGATGCGCGTCGGGAATGGTTCCAAGGTCGATGTGATCGCCGTCGGCACGCTACCTCTACATTTACCTACGGGATTAGTTTTGAACCTCAATAATTGTTATTTAGTGCCAAGTTTGAGCATGAACATTGTATCAGGATCTCGTCTAATACGAGATGGCTACTCATTTAAATCCGAGAATAATGGTTGTTCTATTTATATGAGAGATATGTTTTATGGTCATGCTCCAATGGTGAATGGTTTATTCTTAATGAATCTCGAGCGTAAGGCTACACATATTCATAGTGTGAGTACCAAAAGATGTAAGGTTGATAATGATAGTCCCACATACTTGTGGCACTGCCGCCTTGGTCACATAGGTGTCAAACACATGAAGAAGCTCCATGCAGATGGACTTTTAGAGTCTCTTGATTACGAATCATTTGACACATGCGAACCATGCCTCATGGGTAAAATGACCAAGACTCCGTTCTCAGGAACAATGGAGCGAGCAACCAACTTATTGGAAATCATACATACTGATGTGTGCGGTCCAATGAGTGTTGAGGCTCGCGGTGGTTATCGTTATGTTCTCACCCTCACTGATGACTTGAGTAGATATGGGTATGTCTACTTAATGAAACACAAGTCTGAGACCTTTGAAAGGTTCAAGGAATTTCAGAGTGAGGTTGAGAATCAACGTGACAGGAAAATCAAGTTCCTACGATCAGATCGTGGAGAATACTTGAGTCACGAATTTGGCACACACTTAAGAAAATGTGGAATAGTTTCACAACTCACGCCGCCTGGAACACCTCAGCGTAATGGTGTGTCCGAACGTCGTAATCGCACTCTATTAGATATGGTGCGATCTATGATGTCTCTTACCGATTTACCGCTATCATTTTGGGGCTATGCTTTAGAGACTGCCACATTCACTTTAAATAGGGCTCCGTCGAAATCCGTTGAGATGACACCGTATGAATTATGGTTTGGGAAGAAGCCTAAGCTGTCGTTTCTAAAAGTTTGGAGATGCGATGCTTATGTCATGAAACTTCAACCTGAAAAGCTCGAACCCAAGTCGGAAAAATGCGTCTTCATAGGATACCCTAAAGAAACTATTGGGTATACCTTCTACCTCAGATCCGAAGGCAAGATCTTTGTTGCCAAGAATGGATCCTTTCTAGAGAAAGAGTTTCTCTCGAAAGAAGTAAGTGGGAGGAAAGTAGAACTTGATGAAGTATTACCTCTTGAACCGGAAAGTGGTGTAACTCAAGAAAATGTTCCTGTGGTGCCTGCACCGACTAGAGAGGAAGTTAATGATGATGATCATGAAACTTCAGATCAAGTTGCTACTGAACTTCGTAGGTCCACAAGGACACGTTCCGCACCAGAGTGGTACGGCAACCCTGTCTTGGAAATCATGTTGTTAGACAACGGTGAACCTTCAAACTATGAAGAAGCGATGGCGGACCCAGATTCCAACAAATGGCTTGAAGCCATGCAATCCGAGATAGGATCCATGTATGAAAACAAAGTATGGACTTTGACAGACTTGCCCGATGATCGGCGGGTGATAGAAAACAAATGGATCTTTAAGAAGAAGACGGACGCGGATGGTAATGTTACCATCTATAAAGCTCGACTTGTCGCTAAGGGTTATCGGCAAGTTCAAGGGGTTGACTACGATGAGACTTTCTCTCCCGTAGCGAAGCTGAAGTCTGTCCGAATTATGTTAGCAATTGCCGCATACTATGATTATGAGATATGGCAAATGGACGTCAAAACGGCATTCCTTAATGGTTTCCTTAAGGAAGAATTGTATATGATGCAGCCGGAAGGTTTTGTCGACCCTAAGAATGCTAACAAGGTATGCAAGCTCCAACGATCCATTTATGGGCTGGTGCAAGCATCTCAGAGTTGGAATATTCGCTTTGATGAGATGATCAAAGCGTTTGGGTTTATGCAGACTTATGGAGAAGCCTGCGTTTACAAGAAAGTGAGTGGGAGCTCTGTAGCATTTCTCATATTATATGTAGATGACATACTTTTGATGGGAAATGATATAGAACTTTTGGACAGCATTAAGGCCTACTTGAATAAGAGTTTTTCAATGAAGGACCTTGGAGAAGCTGCTTATATATTAGGCATCAAGATCTATAGAGATAGATCAAGACGCCTCATAGGTCTTTCACAAAGCACATACCTTGATAAGATATTGAAGAAGTTCAATATGGATCAGTCAAAGAAGGGGTTCTTGCCTGTGTTGCAAGGTGTGAAATTGAGCTCAGCTCAATGTCCGACCACGGCAGAAGATATAGAAGAGATGAGTGGCATCCCCTATGCCTCAGCCATAGGTTCTATTATGTATGCCATGTTGTGTACCAGACCTGATGTAAACCTTGACGTAAGTTTGGTAGGTAGGTACCAAAGTAATCCCGGCAAGGAACACTGGACAGCGGTCAAGAATATCCTGAAGTACCTGAAAAGGACTAAGGAAATGTTTCTCGTTTATGGAGGTGACGAAGAGCTCGTCGTAAAGGGTTACGTCGACGCTAGCTTCGACACGAATCTGGATGACTCTAAGTCACAAACCGGATACGTGTATATTTTGAATGGTGGGGCAGTAAGCTAGTGCAGTTGCAAGCAGAGCGTCGTGGCGGGATCTACATATGAAGCGGAGTACATGGCAGCCTCGGAGGCAGCGCATGAAGCAATTTGGTGAAGGAGTTCATCACCGACCTAGGAGTCATACCCAATGTGTCGGGGCCAATCAAACTCTTCTGTGACAACACTGGGGCTATTGCACTTGCCAAGGAGCCCAGGTTTCACAAGAAGACCAGGCACATCAAGCGTCGCTTCAACTCCATTCGTGAAAATGTTCAAGATGGAGACATAGATATTTGTAAAGTACATACGGACCTGAATGTAGCAGATCCGTTGACTAAACCTCTCCCTAGAGCAAAACATGATCAACACCAGAATTCCATGGGTGTTCGATTCATCACAATGTAACTAGATTATTGACTCTAGTGCAAGTGGGAGACTGTTGGAAATATGCCCTAGAGGCAATAATAAAAGGATTATTATTATATTTCCTTGTTCATGATAATTGTCTTTTATTCATGCTATAATTGTGTTATCCGGAAATCGTAATACATGTGTGAATACATAGACACCAACATGTCCCTAGTAAGCCTCTAGTTGACTAACTCGTTGATCAACAGATAGTCATGGTTTCCTGACTATGGACATTGGATGTCATTGATAACGAGATCACATCATTAGGAGAATGATGTGATGGACAAGACCCAATCCTAAACATAGCACAAGATCGTATAGTTCGTTTGCTAGAGTTTTTCCAATGTCAAGTATCTTTTCTTTATACCATGAGATCGTGTAACTCCCGGATACCGTAGGAGTGCTTTGGGTGTACCAAACATCACAACGTAACTGGGTGACTATAAAGGTATACTACGGATATCTCCGAAAGTGTCTGTTGGGTTGACACGGATCAAGACTGGGATTTGTCACTCCGTATGACGGAGAGGTATCTCTGGGCCCACTCGGTAATGCATCATCATAATGAGCTCAAAGTGACCAAGTGTCTGGTCACAGGATCATGCATTACGGTACGAGTAAAGTGACTTGCCGGTAACGAGATTGAACGAGGTATTGGGATACCGACGATCGAATCTCGGGCAAGTAACATACCGATTGACAAAGGGAATTGTATACGGGGTTGCTTGAATCCTCGACATCGTGGTTCATCCGATGAGATCATCGAGGAGCATGTGGGAGCCAACATGGGTATCCAGATCCCGCTGTTGGTTATTGACCGAAGAGCCATCTCGGTCATGTCTACATGTCTCCCGAACCCATAGGGTCTACACACTTAAGGTTCGGTGACGCTAGGGTTGTTGAGATATGAATATGCAGTAACCCGAAAGTTGTTCGGAGTCCCGGATGAGATACCGGACGTCACGAGGAGTTTCGGAATGGTCCGGAGGTGAAGAATTATATATAGGAAGTGCAGTTTCGGCCATCGGGAGAGTTTCGGGGGTCACCGGTATTGTACCGGGACCACCGGATGGGTCCCGGGGGTCCACCGGGTGGGACCCATCCCGGAGGGCCCCATGGGTTGAAGTGGGGAGGGGAACCAACCCATAGTGGGCTGGTGCGCCCCCCTTGGCCCACCCCCTGCGCCTAGGGTTGGAAACCCTAGGGTGGGGGGGCCCACTTGCCTTGGGGGCCACTCCACCCTTGGCCGCCGCCCCCCCTAGGAGATCCCATCTCCTAGGGCCGGCGCCCCCCCTTGGGGAGCCTATAGAAAGAGGGGAGGGATGGGCAGCCGCACCCTTCACTCTTGGCGCCTCCCTCTCCCCTGCTACACCTCTCCTTCTCGCAGAAGAACGGCGAAGCCCTGCTGCGGTGACTGCTGCATCCACCACCACGCCGTCGTGCTGCTGGATCTTCATCAACCTCTCCTTCCCCCTTGCTGGATCAAGAAGGAGGAGACATCACGCTGACCGTACGTGTGTTGAACATGGAGGTGCCGTCCGTTCGGCGCTAGGATCTCCGGTGATTTGGATCACATCGAGTACGACTTCCTCATCCCCGTTCTTTGAACGCTTCCGCGCGTGATCTACAAAGGTATGTAGATGCAATCCGATCACTCGTTGCTAGATGAACTCATAGATGGATCTTGGTGAAACCGTAGGAAATTTTTTGTTTTCTGCAACGTTCCCCAACAAGTACAAGGTTGACATAAACAAATACACATGTTCATGTAAAGCTTGGCAGCTAACAGGCATACCATGTAGACATGGCATCTCTTGTCTCAGAGGTGAAAGAATCAAACCAGAGAATGTTGTCTCTCCATGCTATAGTATTGCAGCATTCAAGAAAGTATATGGTGAAGTTATTATGCCTTGCAGAGACCCAAGAGAGTGGGAAAAGATGAATGCTGCTCCAATCTTGCCACCCCTATACGAAAAGCATGTTGGGAGGCCTAGTAATAAAAGAAAGAAGAACCCTGTAGAGACTGATGAAGGAAAGTTGAGCAAGCATGGTGCGGTTTCTCACTGCAGTATTTGTAGGTCAGTTGATCATAATAAAAAAAGTTGCCCTGAAAAAGGTAGACAGGAGCAACAAGATGAGGCAAGGCAAGGGGAGCAGCGAGAGGCAGGGCAAGTGCAGCAAGGTGAGGTAGTTCAAGGACAAAACTCAATTCCAAGGCATATTGCCAAAAAGGCAAAATTACCAGTGAAGAGGAGGATTACTTCATCTGATCAGGTAACAATTACTAGATAATTTCCTTTATGTTACTTCTAGTTAGTTAGTTGCTAACTTAAATCCAAAACTACTCTGGAATTGTAGACCACATCTTCTGCAAGTGTGGTTGGATCTAGTGTAATACAAGTGTGGGAGCAGAACATATCTGTGTTCGACATACTGATGCAATCCGTAAGTTCTTTTCAACTTTTGTGAATCTCATGGAAACTCTCCTATTCCAAAACTGATGTAACACATGTTTTCACATTTGCAGTCACAGCCGTCCCAAGAATCCCAGGCACCAAGACCTCTTCCTGACAATCAATTTCTTGCAAGCCAAATAGAGGATCTACCAATGACAAAACAGACCACAACTATAATCCATGTAGCAGCAAAGAAGAAAAAAAGGAAGGAGAAGATCACGGAGAAGGAGAATGTTATTCCTAGGAAGAAGAAATAGAAGATGAAGTGGACATGCCTTCTATTGGACAGAACCTGGTTTCTTTTTGGATAGAGTTTGGTTTCTTTTGGATAGATAGAGATGGTTAGGGCCTTCACAAATTGAAGGCTTTATTTTGGACAGAGGTACTACTTATGTAATGTGGTACTGCATCATGCAGAGTGCAACCCAGTACCACATTACATAGTTGCAAGCTTTAGTGTGTATCTATGTTTATGCAAGAGCACTCTTTATGTAATGACAATATGATGTGCTACTTCCTGGAAGTGTGGCAATTCTCATCTATATATTTTCCTGTTAAGTTGCAACATTCATTTGTCACTTGCATGATCATTTGCCGTGCCGGCTTGTTCCTGCTACATCTTGATGCCGTCGAGCTTGTTCCAGACATGGCAGAACTGATGAAAGAGAGATGAGATTGCAGAGAGGAGGGTTGCGGCTGGAGAGCAAACAGTTTGATGGACCAAATTGCAAAATGTATCAACCACCAATGGCGGGAAATCTTCCACCACGCGCCCTGGGTCGTTGTGGCACTGGTCCAGGTGACACGTCAGCCAACAATCACTGCTGGGGCGACCATAGGACCTGCAGTGAACGACTCGAAATAGTTTTGGGACTCAAATCTGCACTTTGATAGTTATAGGACTAAAGTGACACACCTCGGATAGTTATAGGACTAAAGTGACACACCTCGGATAGTTATAGGACCTATGATGCATGTTACTCTTTCTGTTTTATAAATGTCAAAATTTACTTTTAAATGTGAAAGAAAATAGTTGAAATATATCATGGCAACTTCAGTGTAAACACCATAAAAATTCATGTGCAATAAACATGACAACTTTAACAGAAAAAAAATCGTCGAAATATATTGCTATGAGATCTAGTTTCGAAGATCTCATCGCAAGAGATTTAATGGTGAAAACAGGTCGTCAATCGGATTTTTTATTTAAGAGATAAAACATTTTAAAAACAGGAAATTCAAAAAGATTCTCACATGCATACATGTGGTGACGTGGCGCAGTCTGTGTATTACAGCGTGTGTGGGCGAGTTTCGGTCCCACCACACGTATGGGCGTTAGCGTTGTCCTTAATTTTAGTAGGAAATTTGTGGCCACAGATGAACATAGATTTCCTACCCTATATATACTAGCTTAGCTTCGTTGGTCTACCCTTGCGTTGCGGATTCCTTCCATGGTGCATGCTCTCTTGTACGGATCCGGCTTGCCTGCTCCCTCGCCATGCTCCCATCCGTGCTCCCGCTCCATCCTACGGCTGTCTTTTTCTCCTTTTTCTTTCTAATCTAATCATCTCCCCCCTGATTTTAAGGGGGTGGGGTCGGGCCTTATCTTGTTCCAATTAAATCATGCCACCTATGCGGGAGCACGGATGGGAGCACGTTGGGGGAGCAGGCAAGTCTCGTCCCTCCTGTACGACCGGATAGCTGATCGATTACTTTTAAAAAAATGTTCACACAGAGAAAAGGAAAAGGAAACCTCGTTCCTTTTAGCATGGGCTCCACGTTGGGCCTATATTGGTATGCTTGGACTTTGAGATGATCACATGGGCTGACCATTGGGCCTATATGATATGAGCCTGGTTTAGATTTCGACGTCAATCGGGAGATGTTTACTAATTCTCAAAAAAAAGGAGATGTTTACTCATAGTCGTAAACAATAATAATACAACGAAGAGAAGTTAGGGTTTGAGGAAGAACAACAGCCGCCGTTGGCCCTTCTTTTGGTCCCCCGCCTCTCACTGCCATCTTCGTGTTGAGAGGTGGGAGTACCTCAAACGTTCTTTGTGGCCTTCGTCGGCGTCTCATTAATGAAGGGACTAGTGTTTTGCGAATAAATCTACTCTCTCTTATGTGGCAGAGCCATGGAGGAAAAGCGTTTTGTGTCCTCGCGGAAGTTTGGTAATGAGTTTGTGATATTGTGTTGTGTTTCTTTTGATGGCTTGATTCTTTGTGGAGTCGGAGCCCTTCATTTGCGTTCTAGCAAAGATCTTGCAGTCTGACAACATGCACTTGTAGGGGAACATCCATGCCCAAATTCTCTCGTCACTTACGGCTTCCCATCTTATATGAGCGACTCAATGGGCTTTTAAAAACTTTTATTGGCAATCAAGTTTGTGCAGGTGAAAGAGTAGTAGTATCGGTGCTCCTGTTCGATTGCAGTCGCTTTAGTAAAGTCTTGGTAGTATTTCATCTTGCACATTGATATCACTGAGAAGACGCCAAGATATTTCATTGCAATTCTTAGTTGTAGAAATTATTTTATTGTTTCTTGAACTTTAAATCCAAAGTGGTGCAGATGTAATGATTGTCGGGTATGAATAACATTACAGGTGTTTCTCAAAAATAAAGAACTCACGGTGGTCGAACTTACTTAATTACAAGGTTAGATAAGAAACATCATAGTCAAGAGAAGGCGCAACAGAGATATTATAAAGGTTGACCAGAATAAAAATTATCGAGGTCCCGAAACCAAATCTCGCTGGCGTGTATACGCGACGAGAAATCCTAACCTCATCGCCAGCAGGAATCTATGTCGGAGATCAAGCTTTGGCATCCACCATACCTACAGTTTGTTGTGTATAGTACATACATATACTGGTATACGATACATCTTTCCTATTACATGTACACTAGAGTGTAACGTGCACCTTGCTGCGCTGTTTTCCGGTCATGAGTTAAGTCTCATGTATTTTGTACGCGATTTATTATGGTCGACTGGCTCGTTATGCATAATTGTCAGGTAATTATCTTACAGAACACGGCGGATCATGTTTAACATGTCCACAAGAATATATGCGATGGCCAAAAATCCATAGACAATTGTTAAATGTAAGCTTCATCTCAACACAACTGAATGCAACCTTCATCTTAATTCAACTAAGCTCAACTTTTTGCTCATTGCTTATTGGATGGAAACTAAAACTGAAAGACCATGAACATTTCTTTTCAATCTTGTGGTCGACGCACTAGCTACGATCCTAAACTTGGCCAAGCCAGCGGGTCACATTAGGGGGATTTGCCCCCATCTTGTGGCCAATGGTGGTCTGACCCACCTCCAATATGCGGACGACACCATTGTGATGGTGGAAGGTTTGGACGAGGATACCCAACACCTCAAGTTTCTCCTCCTGTGCTTTCAGGAGATGTCGGGTCTCACGATTAACTTCGCTAAGAGTGAAGTGATGGTGCTTGGGTACTCTAGGGAGGAAGCCCAACGAATCGTCAATCGCTTGAACTGTCACTTGGGCTCCTTCCCCACTACTTACCTCGGCATGCTGATTAGTGACGCCCGTCTACAGGAGAAAGACTTTCGCCCAATAATTTCCAAGCTCCAACCTGGATGGAGCCGTGGCAGGGGTGGCTTTCCAAGGCCGCTCAAGTGATTCTGATGAACTCCTCCCTCGTTAGCCTCTTGATGCATGTTATGGGATTCTATAGTCTACATGAATCCCTCCATCAGGAGGTCACCAAACTTCTCTCTGGATTCTTCTGGGCTGGAGAGAACAATAAACAGAAGTACCACATGGTTAAGTGGTATGAGATCTGCAAGCCCAAGGACCAGGGCGGCCTCAGGGTCATCTCATCCAAGCGGATGAATATTGCCCTCCTCTTCAAATGGCTTTGGCGCATTCAGACCGGGGATGGTGGGCTGTGGCTGGAGATTATCCACGCGAAATACCTTCGAGGGAAACCTCTGATGTTCGCCTCCAGATCTGGTGGATCCCAATTCTGGCAATCGATGATCCAATTGATGTTGGTCCTGCGTATTGGGACTTCCATTAAGGTGGGTTCTGGGTTCGGCACCCTTTTTTGGCTTGATAGATGGGTTGGGACGCGTCCGTTTGCGGAGCGGTTTTACGCTTTATTCTCAATTTGTGCCCGCCCACAACTCTCGGTGGTCGTGGCTTTGGACGACTTGGGAGTTATTGCCTTCCGTCGTACCTTCAGGGCGGTGGAGCACGCTCAATGGGAGGAGTTACTCGAGTGCATTGACCTCCACACCCCCTCCCTTGAGCCCGACTCGCTATCTTGGCATTTGGAGCCAATGGCCGATTCTCTACTAGATCCCTGTATCAGGCGATTGCGCCCACTCCTAGGCCAATTGAACTCTCGGTGTTATGGGAGATCAAACTCCCCTTGAAAATCCGCATATTCCTATGGCAATGGGTTCGTGGCCGACTGCCCTTAGGCACGGAGGTGCGTAAGCGTAATAGCCCTGGGGACGACCTATGTCCCATTTGCTTGGTACCGGAAGACTGCAACCACATCTTCTTTCGGTGCTCGGCGGCGCAGTTCCTATGGAGCTACTTTCGGGAGGTGGTTGGTGGCGTCTGGTGCCACGACAACCTTCCGGGCCTGTTCGGGGAGATCCTTAGGCTCCCCGGTCCTAGACGTCCCCACTTGGGTGGTTGTGGGTACCCTAGCATGGACCTTATGGTGCATCCGCAATAAACTAGTCATCGAATGCATGACCCCTTGCCGTGTGACTGATGCAATCTACAAAATGTGTGGTTTCTTACAGCTATGGAGACCGCTTAGCAAGCGGCGCGACCGGGACATCATCGACAACATCATCACGGGTCTTCGCTCCTCGGCTGCTGCTCTAGCTCCACCACCACCGCCACCTCCTCCGGAGCCGGATTAGCTTCTTTTTTCTCTTTTTGGGGCTTGTCTTGCTGTGCCCCCAGCGATGATTTGAGACTTGAGACCGGATTGTACTTTGAACCGTTTTGTTGGATGCTTGGGGTTGTTGCTTTATAATATAAAGCGGGGAAAAACCTTTTTCGTAAAACCATGAACAGTAAATTTATAGCAGTAGCTTTAGTTCCGTTGGAGTAACAAAATGATAAATTGTTAGCTCTATGCATGGTTCTTACATGTTACCCCGAAATGAAATGCATTTTTTTGCGGGGGACGCGAAATGAAATGCGTTGACATACAATATGCAAAAGCCGGACCATTAAATTCCGTATAGCAGGAGTACGCATTTGGCTATTTATATAGTTGACCGTCCTTAACATGTTGCATTTTCCTTGCATAATTCAATATTTATAAGTATTCCTAAGCAAATAAATTAGGCTGGTGTGAAAAATGCATCTTCCCCAAAGTAGTTACAAATTCTTCCTAGATCAAAGATATATAAAAAGACTGGATTTTCTACTCCCGGGTGTACCTACACCCGCATGAACAGTACACTTGAAAAAAATACAAAACAAAATCCAAAAAATCTCAAATTTTGGGACAACAAACTAGATCAAAAGTTTTAGTTTCTTGCAAAATTTCATGACCAAATAACATCCGAGGAGCCCTCGGCAAAAAAAATCTTTGTTCAAAGTTTTGTTCACTTTTGAGGAGTGATTTTTTTTTTGTTTGGTGAGGGCTCCTTAAATGTTATTTGGTCACGATTTTTTGCAGAAAGCTAAAACTATTGACCTAGTTTCATGTCAAAAAAATCAGATTTTTTCTATCTTGTTTTATATTTTTTAATGTGTATTGTTCATGTGGGTGCACCTACACTTGGGAGCAGCCACACGTTTCTCATATATAAAACGGGAGAAAAAGTACCAAGACACGAGTGCAAGTTAGCATTATACAGTCCAGAAATACTCATCGCATGAAAATTGCATGTGAACCTGATTCACAGTAGACTGGTTGATGAATGATTAAAAGTTCAATGGTAAATTAGAGAAAAATGAGGAGGCACATTCTCATCTTGTTATTGCCTGGTTCAATTGATTCTTTATCAAACACAACAGTGAAGTGCGCTTGTATCATATAAAGATAGGTGGTTCTGAGAAGAACTAAAGGTCCAACTGCACCGAACAAGAGCAAATGCAGCTAAGCTCAGCAAAATGGCCCCTGGAAGTGTGGAAGTACCTTGAGGAAGCCCAGTAGAACTCATATTCTAGGACTGCATTTCCTAAAAAATAACAAAAGATTAAGAAAATAGAAGGCTGTGAGAAGAACTAAAAGTCGAACATCACCATAGACCAAAAGCAAATGTGGCTAAGCTCACCGGTGTGACCGCCGGAGACATGAAGGTACCACTTCGGAATAGGAAACTGGAATCCGGAATGGTCACAGTGGGTCTATGTGCTTTAAGATTGGCATCACCACGTGATGTCAATCAGGATGGGTCTCACGTCCTTGCCTGTGAGGCCCAGTCTCAAAGACATTTTCCCCTTTTTGACAGGGGCAAAGCCAGAATTTGACCATGGAGGAAGGGTGAAAAAGACAACTAATAAAATATGTATGTAAGTCTCAAATAAAATCACATCATAGCGTATATATATTTTGTAGTAGTTGTACATGTTATGATTTGCGTATGATAAAATCATATATGGTTTACAACTTTTTTTATTCAAACATGGTTTACAATTGTCGGTTCAAATTTGCACCCAGCGCATACCCTTCCCATTGCTCCACGTTCTCACTATGGGCCGGCCCATACTGGGTTTATTCCATTGGTTTTCGAACTTCTCTGAACCGGTTTTTTTTGTATTTTTCGCATGGTTCATTATTTCTTTTTTTGTATTTTATATTTTCCTTTTATTATACATTTCTTTTATCTTTATGTTTTTATTTTTCGTTTTTCTTTCATTTAGTCTTTTTTTATTTTTTATTTTCCTTTCTTTTTTTCCTTTTTACTCCTTTTGAGATCGTGAACACTCTTTGAATTTTGATTATTTCTATAAAATCACGAACATTTTTCAAATCAGCAAATATTTTGTTTAAAATTGTGAACATTTTTTAAACTCATGAATTGTTTTTGAATAGTTGAGCATTTACTTGAATCTGTGAACCTGTTTTAAATCGATAAACATTTTTTAAAATCAGGGAACATCTTTTGAATCGATAATTTTTTTTCAATTAGGAAACATTTTTTGTTTGACAAACATAGTTTTGAAATGCATAAACATTTTCAATTGGCTAATAGTTTTCAAATCGGTGACCTTTTTATAATTAATGATCATTTTTTGATTTTTTATGAACATTTTTATAAAATCAAGAGCATTTTTTGAATTCACGAAAAGTTTCATCTAATTCACGAACATCCTTTTCAAAATCACAAACATTTTATTAATTCACGGACATTTTATGATTTCTTGAAGATTATTTTTTTTGTGAAAATTATCTTTTTAAAATGTGTAATTTTTTTGAATCCTATTTTGGAGAAGAAAACAAGAAAATAGAAAAAAAAGGATGAAAGAAAACAAAATAAAAACCAGGGGTGACCTGCCGCGCACATGGGTTGGCCCAATAGGGTGTGCGGGGGGAAGGGGTGAGCGTTGGCTCGTTTGCCAACGCTTCATGCGCTAAATAGGAGCCCCCATACAAGGTAATATACGTGTCAAAGAAAAAGCAAAGCTTATAGTGTGTGGTCATGTTGGGCGTTTTGTATGTTTTTTTAGGCAAGCTCCGAAGCTTTTATTAAGACGTCACAATGTTTACATGGACGAAAGAGAGTCCGTCCGGCTGTCCTAACCAAACATGTCGGCTAGCCGGAAGGGATAAAGCATGCTTCACGAGATTGTGAGCCTCGATATTCGAGCTCCTAAATCCGCGACAAATATTACATGAGTGGAAGTTTGATCTATGCTCTATTATTTCATGTATGATCGCACCATACGCAGTTGGGTTGTTCTCTCGGATGTCCTCAACCACCATCTTCGAGTCGGACGCCACTTGTATATCTGACACATTCAGATCATCAGCAAGGGCCAGCGCCTCCCTGATCGCCATGCATTCAAGGGTCGTGGGATCTGATATACCACCAAAGACCACAGTTGACGCTCCCAGAAAATGGCCAGCAGAATCTCTTGATATTGCCGCAACAGAACCATGTCTCCTTCCCCTCCCTACTGCAGCATCTACATTCACCTTTGTCAGTCCCGCTGGTGGAGGGATCCAGCCCGTCGGCCGAGGCAAAGGATTGCCTGATCACCTCGAAGTGACAGCTTGGATAGTTTTGAGCTCACTGATGTAAGATTGAACAAAAGCATGGACTGAAAAAGGACTCTGGTATATTTGCTCGTGGATCGCCTTGCGTCGGGCTCCCCACAATGCCCACAGTGTGACTACGAGATTGATGAATTCATCATGAGATAGGGACTGGTGCATGGAAAGCCATCTCTCCGCGTCACCTTCTCCGTTCATACTCAGTGCTTCGATGATATGGTCAGATGACAACGCCCATGTGCTCCGAGATACTGTGCAATTTAGCAAAGCATGTCTCCAAGTATCTTCCGCTCCACAGAGGCAGCACGCCGGTGTGTCCTCAATGTTCCAATGATGCAAAAGTGCCGCTGTTGGAGTGGTGTTCTTCGCAAATCTCCATAGGAAAATCTTCAGCTTTGAGGGTACAGTAATCCCCCATAGTTTAGTCCAAACCTCGCTATCAGCATGTGAGTGAGATGACCCCCCCTTGCTCATACAACCAGGCTTCTCTGCTTAGTTTCTTCTGAAAAATCATATGGTAAGCAGTTCTAACCGAGAAAACGCCCCGTCTGTCCTCGCTCCACGCCCAAAAATCCTCAATCTGTCTAGTGCCGAGAGGAATCTGCAAAATAGTCTCGGCATCAATTGGAATAAAGGTTGCCCTGACCAACTGTTCATTCCAAGAGCAAGTGGCGTTGTTGATGAGTTCCGACACTTTGAGAGGTGGGTGTTGAACCAGAGATGTTAGCGGTCTCTTCATAAGTGTGCGAGGTAGCCAATTGTCCTGCCAGATGTCCGTGGTTTCCCCGTTTCCAATTCTCCTCACTAGTCCCTGCACCATAATATCTCGTCCATCCAAGATAGCCCGCCAGATTTGTGATGGATGATTTCCAAGACTTGCTTCAAACAGAGAACCATCCGGAAAGTATACCCCCTTGAGGATGCAGGCGCTCAACGATGTGGGGTTCTGAAGCATCCTCCATGCCTGTTTCAATAGTAGGGCAAGGTTGAAAATCTCCAATCCCTGAAACTGAGGCCACCTAGATGTTTTGGTTTTATCATCTCGTCCCAGGCTACCCAGTTAGGTTTGCATTTCCCCTGTTTGCTCCCCCACCAAAACTGTTTGATCATGGAGGTGACACTCTCACACAATCCTCTTGGGAGCCGGAAGCACGACATAGAAAAGACCGGTATCGACTGCGCCACCGATTTGATAAGCACTTCCTTCCCCGCTGAAGATAAGAGCTTCTCCATCCACCCTCTGATATTCTCCCACACACGGTCTCTCAGATATCTGAATGTGCCATTTTTTGAATGCCCAACATCAGTAGGCATCCCCAAGTACTTGTCACTGAGCGATTCATTCTAAACATTTAAAGTGTTCTTAATATTCTGCATCATAGCTTGTGGACACCCCTTACTAAAGAAAATAGAGGATTTCTCATGATTTATCCGTTGTCCCGATGCCAAACAGTAACGTTCCAACAAGTTTGATACTGCAACAGCCCCTTCAACACTCGATTTAAACATCAACAGGCTGTCAGCGAAAAGGAGATGGTTCACCGTTGGTGTCGTGGCTGCCACCTTGATCCCTTCTAGCTGAGACGACGAGGAACCGGATTTCAGTAGGCACGAAAGGCCCTCTGCTGCGATTAAAAAGAGATACGGGGATATCGGATCTCCCTGCCGAATACCTCTGGATGGATAAAAGGTGTCAAGTCTCTCACCATTAAAAAGAACTGAAAAGGAAACTGACCGCACCATGTTCATTACTATCTGAACCCAAGATGGGGCAAAGCCAAGCTTTATCATCATCGCATGTAGATAATCCCATTCTAATCTGTCGTATGCCTTCATCATATCGAGTTTTAGGGCACAGAAACTGTTAACCTTGGCTTTGCTGCGTTTCATAAAGTGAAGGCACTCATATGCACTGATGATATTGTCTATAATATGCCTGCCTGGCACAAAAGCTGATTGCTCCTCTGAAATGATATCCGGAAGAATCATCTTCAATCTGTTTGCAACCACCTTGGACGCAATCTTATATAACACATTACATAAATTGATTGGTTGGAATTGAGTTAGCATAGACGGGTTCATTACCTTAGGGATGAGAACCAGGACCGTATCATTGATGCTTTCTGGACTCTCCTCACTGAAGGAAATATGCCCTAGAGGCAATAATAAAGTTATTATTTATTTCCTTATTTCATGATAAATGTTTATTATTCATGCTAGAATTGTATTAACCGGAAACATAATACAGGTGTGAATACATAGACAAACAAAGTGTCACTAGTATGCCTCTACTTGACTAGCTCGTTAATCAAAGATGGTTATGTTTCCTAACCATAGACATGTGTTGTTATTTGATTAACGGGATCACATCATTAGGAGAATGTGATTGACATGACCCATTCCATTAGCTTAGCACCCGATCGTTTAGTATGTTGCTATTGCTTTCTTCATGACTTATACATGTTCCTATGACTATGAGATTATGCAACTCCCGTTTGCCGGAGGAACACTTTGTGTGCTACCAAACGTCAAAACGTAACTGGGTGATTATAAAGGAGCTCTACAGGTGTCTCCAAAGGTACATGTTGGGTTGGCGTATTTCGAGATTAGGATTTGTCACTCCGATTGTCGGAGAGGTATCTCTGGGCCCTCTCGGTAATGCACATCACTTAAGCCTTGCAAGCATTGCAACTAATGAGTTAGTTGCGAGATGATGTATTACGGAACGAGTAAAGAGACTTGCCGGTAATGAGATTGAACTAGGTATTGAGATACCAACGATCGAATCTCGGGCAAGTAACATACCGATGACAAAGGGAACAACGTATGTTGTTATGCGGTCTGACCGATAAAGATCTTCGTAGAATATGTAGGAGCCAATATGAGCATCCAGGTTCCGCTATTGGTTATTGACCGGAGACGTGTCTCGGTCATGTCTACATTGTTCTCGAACCCGTAGGGCCCGCACGCTTAAGGTTTCGATGACAATTATATTATGAGTTTATGAGTTTTGATATACTGAAGGAGTTCGGAGTTCCGGATGAGATCGGAGACATGACGAGGAGTCTCGAAATGGTCGAGACGTAAAGATCGATATATTGGACGACTATATTCGGACATCGGAAAGGTTCCGAGTGGTTTGGGTATTTTTCGAAGTACCGGGGAGTTACGGGAATACGAGAGAAGAAGTATATGGGCCTTATTGGGCTTTAGGGGAGAGGGAGAGGCAGGCCGCGCCCCCCCTATTGACTAGTCTGCGCCCCCTCCTTCCTTCTCTTCCCTCTTCCCCTTCCTTGTCTCCTACTCCTACTACATGGAAGGACTCCTAGTTGGACTAGGAAAGGGGGAATCCTACTCCCGATGGGAGTAGGACTCCCCTAGGGCGCGCCATAGAGAGGGCCGGCCCTCCCCTCCTCCACTCCTTTATATACGGGGCAGGGGGCACCCCTAGACACACAAGTTGATCTTCGTGATCGTTCTCTTAGCCGTGTGCGGTGCCCCCCTCCACCATACTCCTCGATAATATTGTAGCGGTGCTTAGGCGAAGCCCTGCGACTGTAGAACATCAATATCGTCACCACGTCGTCGTGCTGACGGAACTCTTCCCCGACACTTTGCTGGATCAAAGTCCGGGGATCGTCATCGAGCTGAACGTGTGCTAGAACTCGGAGGTGTCGTAGTTTTGGTGCTTGATCGGTCGGGCCGTGAAGACGTACGACTACATCAACCGCGTTGTCATAACGCTTCCGCTTTCGGTCTACGAGGGTACGTGGACAACACTCTCCCCTCTCGTTGCTATGCATCACCATGATCTTGCGTGTGCGTAGGATTTTTTTTGAAATTACTACGTTCCCCAACAGTGGCATCCGAGCCTAGGTTTTATATGTTGATGTTATATGCACGAGTAGAACACAAGTGAGTTGTGGGCGATATAAGTCATACTGCTTACCAGCATGTCATACTTTGGTTCGGCGGTATTGTTGGATGAAGCGGCCCGGACCGACATTACGCGTACGCTTACGCGAGACTGGTTCTACTGACGTGCTTTGCACACATGTGGCTGGCGGGTGTCAGTTTCTCCAACTTTAGTTGAACCGAGTGTGGCTACGCCCGGTCCTTGCGAAGGTTAAAACAACACCAACTTGACAAACTATCATTGTGGTTTTGATGCGTAGGTAAGATTGGTTCTTGCTAAGCCCGTAGCAGCCACGTAAAACTTGCAACAACAAAGTAGAGGACGTCTAACTTGTTTTTGCAGGGCATGTTGTGATGTGATATGGTCAAGACGTGATGAGATATAAGTTGTTGTATGAGATGATCATGTTTTGTTGAAGTTATCGGCAACTGGAAAAATCCTTATGGTTGTCTCTCTATTGCATAAGATGCAAGCACCAAATAATTGCTTTACTTTATCGCTATGCGATAGCAATAGTTGCAAGAGCAATTGTTGGCGAGACGACCATGTAACGACACATTGATATAGATCAAGATGATGGAGATCATGGTGTCATGCCGGTGACGATAGAGATCATGACAGTACTTTGGAGATGGAGATCAAAGGCGCAAGATGATCATGGCCATATCATGTTACACATTTTGATTGCATATGATGTTTATCTTTTATACATCTTATTTTGCTTAGTTCGATAGTAGCTTTATAAGATGATCTCTCACTAAATTTCAAGGTATAAGTGTTCTCCCTGAGTATGCACCGTTGCGAAAGTTCTTCGTGATGAGACACCACGTGATGATCGGGTGTGATAGGCTCTACGTTCAAATACAACGGGTGCAAAACAGTTGCACATGCGGAATACTCAGGTTAAACTTGACGAGCCTAGCATATACAGATATGGCCTCGGAACACTGGAGACCGAAAGGTCGAGCGTGAATCATATAGTAGATATGATCAACATAGTGATGTTCACCAATGAAACTACTCCATCTCATGTGATGATCGGACATGGTTTAGTTGATTTGGATCACGTGATCACTTAGAGGATTAGAGAGATGTCTGTCTAAGTGGGAGTTCTTAAGTAATATGATTAATTGAACTTAAATTTATCATGAACTTAGTCCTGGTAGTATTTTGCAAATCATGTTGTAGATCAATAGCTCGCGTTGTTGCTTCCCTGTGTTTATTTTGATATGTTCCTAGAGAAAATTGTGTTGAAAGATGTTAGTAGCAATGATGCGGATTGGATCCGTGATCTGAGGTTTATCCTCATTGCTGCATAGAGGAATTATATCCTTGATGCACCGCTAGGTGACAGACCTATTGCAGATGCAGACGTTATGAACGTTTGGCTAGCTCAATATGATGACTACTTGATAGTTTAGTGCACCATGCTTAATGGCTTAGAATCGGGACTTCAAAGATGTTTTGAACATCATGGACCATATGAGATGTTCCAGGAGTTGAAGTTAATATTTCAAGCAAATACCCGAGTTGAGAGATATGAAGTCACCAACAAGTTCTATAGCTAAAAGATGGAGGAGAATCGCTCAACTAGTGAGCATGTGCTCAGATTGTCTGGGTACTACAATCGCTTGAATCAAGTGGGAGTTAATCTTCCAAATAAGATAGTGATTGACAGAATTCTCTAGTCACCATCACCAAGTTAGTAGAACTTCGTGATGAACTATAGTATGCAAGGGATGACGAAAACGAATCTCGAGCTTTTCATGATGATGAAATCGATGAAGGTAGAAATCAAGAAAGAGCATCAAGTGTTGATGGTTGACAAGATCACTAGTTTCAAGAAAAGGGCAAAGGAAAAAAGGGGAACTTCAAGAAAAACAGCAAGCAAGTTGCTGCTCAAGTGAAGAAGCCCAAGTATGGTCCTAAGCCTGAGACTAAGTGCTTCTAATGCAAAGGGACTGGTCACTGGAAGCGGAACTACCCCAAGTGATTGGCGGATAAGAAGGATGGCAAAGTGAACATAAGTATATTTGATATACATGTTATTGATGTGTGCTTTACTAGTGTTTATAGCAACCCCTCAGTATTTGATACTAGTTCAGTTGCTAAGATTAGTAACTCGAAACGGGAGTTGCAAAATAAACAGAGACTAGTTAAGGGTGAAGTGACGATGTGTGTTGGAAGTGGTTCCAAGATTGATATGATCATCATCGCACACTCCCTATACTTTCGGGATTAGTGTTGAACCTAAATAAGTGTTATTTGGTGTTTGCGTTGAGCATGAATATGATTTGATCATGTTTATTGTAATACGGTTATTCATTTAAGTAAGAGAATAAATTGTTGTTCTGTTTACATGAATAAAACCTTATATGGTTACACACCCAATGAAAATAGTGTTGGAAATATGCCCTAGAGGCAATAATAAAAGTGTTATTATTATATTTCCTTGTTCATGATAATTGTCTTTTATTCATGCTATAACTGTATTATCCGGAAATCGTAATACACGTGTGAATACATAGACCACAATATGTCCCTAGTGAGCCTCTAGTTGACTAGCTCGTTGTGATCAACAGATAGTCATGGTTTCCTGGCTATGGACATTGGATGTAGTTGATAACGGGATCACATCATTAGGAGAATGATGTGATGGACAAGACCCAATCCTAAGACTATCACAAAAGATCGTGTAGTTCATTTGCTAGAGCTTTGCCAATGTCAAGTATCTCTTCCTTCGACCATGAGAGCGTGTAACTCCTGGATACCGTAGGAGTGCTTTGGGTGTATCAAACGTCACAACGTAACTGGGTGACTATAAAGGTGCACTACAGGTATCTCCGAAAGTATCTATTGTTTTATGCGGATCGAGACTGGGATTTGTCACTCCGTGTAAACGGAGAGGTATCTCTGGGCCCACTCGGTAGGACATCATCATATGCGCAATGTGACCAAGGAGTTGATCACGGGATGATGTGTTACGGAACGAGTAAAGTGACTTGCCGGTAACGAGATTGAACAAGGTATTGGATACCGACGATCGAATCTCGGGCAAGTAACATACCGATAGACAAAGGGAATTGAATACAGGATTGATTAAGTCCTTGACATCGTGGTTCATCCGATGAGATCATCGTGGAACATGTGGGAGCCATCATGGGTATCCAGATCCCGCTGTTGGTTATTGACCGGAGAACGTCTCGGTCATGTCTACATGTCTCCCGAACCCGTAGGGTCTACACACTTAAGGTTCGATGACGCTAGGGTTATAAAGGAAGTTTGTATGTGGTTAACGAATGTTGTTCGGAGTCCCGGATGAGATCCCGGACGTCACGAGGAGTTCCGGAATGGTCCGGAGGTAAAGATTTATATATGGGAAGTCCTATTTTGGCCACCGGAAAATGTTCGGGATTTTTCGGTATTGTACCGGGAAGGTTCTAGAAGATTCCGGAGTGGGGCCCACCTGCATGGGGGAACCCACATGGACGTGGGTAGTGGGGGCAAGGCCCCACACCCCTGGTCAAGGCGCACCAAGACCCCCCCCTTAGAAGGAATAAGATCATATCCCGAAGGGATAAGATCAAGATCCCTAAAAAGGGGGGATAACAATCGGTGGGGAAGGAAATAATGAGATTTCTTTCCTCCCACCTTGGCCAACGCCCCAATGGACTTGGAGGGCAAGAAACCAGCCCCTCCACCCTTATATATAGTGGGGAGGCGCATGGGAGCTATAGACGAAGTTCTGGCACAGCCCTACCTCTCTCCCTACTCCTCCTCTCCCATGGTGCTTGGCGAAGCCCTGCTGGATTGCCACGCTCCTCCACCACCACCACGCCGTTGTGCTACTGTTGGATGGAGTCTTCCTCAACCTCTCCCTCTCTCCTTGCTGGATCAAGGCGTGGGAGACGTCACCGGGCTGTACGTGTGTTGAACGCGGAGGTGCCGTCCGTTCGGCACTAGGATCATCGGTGATTTGAATCACGACGAGTACGACTCCATCAACCCCGTTCACTTGAACGCTTCCGCTTAGCGATCTACAAGGGTATGTAGATGCACTCTCTTTCTACTCGTTGCTGGTCTCTCCATAGATAGATCTTGGTGACACGTAGGAAAATTTTGAATTTCTGCTACGTTCCCCAACAGTGGCATCATGAGCTAGGTCTATTGCGTAGATTCTTTGCACGAGTAGAACACAAAGTACTTGTGGGCGTTGATGTTGTTCAATATGCTTACCGTTACTAGTCCAATCTTGTTTCGACGGTATTGTGGGATGAAGCGGCCCGGACCGACCTTACACGTACTCTTACGTGAGACAAGGTTCCACCGATTGACATGCACTTGGCGCATAAGGTGGCTAGCGGGTGCCAGTCTCTCCCACTTTAGTCGGAACGGATTCGATGAAAAGGGTCCTTATGAAGGGTAAATAGCAATTGGCATATCACGTTGTGGTCTTGCGTAGGTAAGAAACGTTCTTGCTAGAAACCCATAGCAGCCACGTAAAACATGCAACAACAATTAGAGGACGTCTAACTTGTTTTTGCAGGGTATGCTATGTGATGTGATATGGCCAAGAAGAATGTGATGAATGATATGTGATGTATGAGATTGATCATGTTCTTGTAATAGGATTCACGACTTGCATGTCGATGAGTATGACAACCGGCAGGAGCCATAGGAGTTGTCTTTATTTATTGTATGACCTGCGTGTCATTGAAGAACGCCATGTAAACTACTTTACTTTATTGCTAAATGCGTTAGTCATAGAAGTAGAAGTAGTCGTTGGCGTGACAACTTCATGAAGACACGATGATGGAGATCATGATGATGGAGATCATGGTGTCGTGCCGGTGACGATGATGATCATGGAGCCCCGAAGATGAAGATCAAAAGGAGCAAAATGATATTGGCCATATCATGTCACTATTTGATTGCATGTGATGTTTATCATGTTTATGCATCTTGTTTGCTTAGGACGACGGTAGTAAATAAGATGATCCCTTACAAAATTTCAAGAAGTGTTCTCCCCTAACTGTGCACCGTTGCTACAGTTCGTCGCTTCTAAGCACCACGTGATGATCGGGTGTGATGGATTCTTACGTTCACATACAATGGGTGTAAGACAGTTTTACACAGCGAAAACACTTAGGGTTAACTTGACGAGCCTAGCATGTGCAGACATGGCCTCGGAACACGGAGACCGAAAGGTCGAGCATGAGTCGTATGGTAGATACGATCAACATGAAGATGTTCACCGATGATGACTAGTCCGTCTCACATGATGATCGGACACGGCCTAGTTGACTCGGATCATGTGATCACTTAGATGACCAGAGGGATGTCTATCTAAGTGGGAGTTCATAAGATGAACTTAATTATCCTGAACATAGTCAAAAGACCTTTTGCAAATTATGTCGTAAGCTCGCGCTTTAGTTCCACTGTTTAGATATGTTCCTAGAGAAAATATAGTTGAAAGTTGATAGTAGTGATTATGCGATCAGTAGAAAGCTTATGTCCTTAATGCACCGCTCAGTGTGCTGAACCCCAACGTCGTTTGTCGATGTTGCGAACATCGGACATACACGTTTTGATAACTACGTGATAGTTCAATTAAATGGTTTAAGTAGAGGCACCAAAGACATTTTCGGAACGTCGCGGAACATATGAGATGTTTCGAGGGCTGAAATTGGGATTTCAGGCTCGTGCCCACGTCAAGAGGTATAAGACCTCCGACGATTTTCTTAGCCTGCAAACTAAGGGAGAAAAGCTCAATCTTTGAGCTTGTGCTCAGATTGTCTGAGCACAACAATCACTTGAATCGAGTGGGATTTGATCCTCCAGATGAGATAGTGATGTTTCCCCAAAGTCATTGCCACCAAGCTGCTAGAGCTTCGTGATTAACTATAACATATCAGGGATAGATATGATGATCCTTGAAATATTCATGATGTTTGACACCGCGAAAGTAGAAATCAAGAAGGAGCATCAATTGTTGATGGTTGGTGAAACCACTAGTTTCAAGAAGGGCAAGGGAACAAAGGGATACTTCATGAAACGGCAATTCAGCTGCTGCTCTAGTGAAGAAACCCAAGGTTGAACCCAAACCCGAGACTAAGTGCTTCTGTAATAAGGGGAACAACCACTGGAGCAGCATTACCCTAGATACTTGGTAGATGAGAAGGCTGGCAAGGTCGATAGAAGTATATTGGATATACATTATGTTAATGTGTACTTTACTAGTACTCCTAGTAGCACCAGGGTATTGGATACCGGTTCGGTTGCTAAGTGTTAGTAACTCGAAATAAAAGCTACGGAATAAACGGAGACTAGCTAAAGGTGAGCTGACGATATATGTTGGAAGTGTTTCCAAGGTTGATATGATCAAGCATCGCACGCTCCCTCTACCACCGAGATTGGTGTTTGCGTTGAGCATAGACATGATTGGATTATGTCTATCGCAATACGGTTATTCATTTAAGGAGAATAATGGTTACTCTATTTTTGAATAATACCTTCAATGGTCTTGCACCTAAAGGAATGGTTTATTGAATCTCGGTCGTAGTGATACACATTTTCATGCCAAAAGATATAAGATAGTAATGATAGTACCACTTACTTGTGGCACTGCCATGTAAGTCATAATGGTATAAAACGCATGAAGAAGCTCCATGTTGATGGATCTTTGGACTCACTCGTTTTTGAAAAGTTTGAGACATGCGAACCATGTCTATTGGTGTATATGCATGAAGAAACTCCATGCAAATGGATCGTTCGGACTCACTTGATTTTGAATCACTTGAGATATGCAAATCATACCACATGGGCAAGATGACTGAAAAGCCTCATTTTCAGTAAGATGGAACAAGATAGCAACTTGTTGGAAGTAACACATTTTGATGTGTGCAGTCGAATGAGTGCTGAGGCATGCAGTGAATATCATTATGTTCTTACTTCACAGATGATTCGAGTAAATGTTGAGTATATTTACTTGATGAAACACAAGTCTGAATTATTGAATGGTTCAAGTAATTTCAGAGTGAAGTAGCAGATCATTGTGACAAGAGGATAAAATGTCTATGATATGATCATAGAGATGAATATCTGAGTTACGAGTTTTGGCACACAATTAAGACATTGTGGAAATTGTTTCGCAATTAATACCGCCTGGAACACCATAATGTGATGGTGTGTCCGAACATCATAGTTGCACCCTATTGGATATGGTGCGTACCATGATGTCTCTTATCGAATTACCACTATCGTTCATGGGTTAGGCATTAGAGACAACCACATTCACTTTAAATAGGGCACCACGTAATTCCGATGAGATGACACCGTATGAATTATGGTTTAGAGAAACCTAAGTTGTCGTTTCTTAAAAGTTTGGGGCTGCGACGCTTATATGAAAAAGTTTCAGGTTGATAAGCTCGAACCCAAAGTGGATAAAATGCATCTTCATAGGAAACCCAAAACAGTTGGGTATACCTCCTAATTCAGATCCGAAAGCAATATGGATTGTTTCTAGAATCGGGTCCTTTCTCGAGGAAAAGTTTCTCTCGAAAGAATTGAGTGGGAGGATGGTGGAGACTTGATGAGGTTATTGAACCGTATCTTCAACTAGTGTGTGACAGGGCACAGGAGTTGTTCCTGTGGCACCTACACCAATTGAAGTGGAAGCTTATGATATTGATCATGAAACTTCGGATCAAGTCACTCCCAAACCTCGTAGGATGACAAGGATGCGTACTACTTCAGAGTGGTACGTAATCCTGTCTTGAAGGTCATGTTGCTAGACAACAATGAACCTACGAGCTATGGAGAAGCGATGGTGGGCCCGGATTCCGATAAATGGCTTGAGGCCATAAAATCCGAGAGAGGATCCATGTATGAAAACAAAGTGTAGACTTTGGCAGAACGGCTCGATGGTCGTAAGGCTAATGAGTACAGATGGATTTCAAAAGGAAGACAGATAATGATGGTAAATGTCACCATTAAGAAAGCTCGACTTGTCGTTAAGATGTTTTCCGACAAGTTCAAGGAGTTGACTACGATGAGATTTTCTCACTCGTAGCGATGCTAAGAGTCTGTTGGAATTATATTAGCGATTACTGCATTATTTATGAAATCTTGCAGATAGGATGTCAAAACATTGTTTCCTCGACGATTTTAATGAGGAAAGGTTGTATGTGATACAACCGGAAGGTTTTGTCAATCCCGAAAGATGCTAATAAGTATGCAAAGCTCCAGCAATCCTTCTAAGGACTGGAGTGAGCATCTCGGAGTTGGAATGTATGCTTTGATGATGATCAAAAATTTTGGGTTTGTACAAAGTTTATGAGAAACTTGTATTTCCAAAGAAGTGAGTGGGAGCACTATAGAATTTCTGATGAGTATATGTTGTTGACATATTGTTGATCAGAAATGACGTAGAATTTCTGGAAAGCATATAGGGTTATTTTGAAAGTGTTTTTCAATGGAAAGCCTGGATTAAGCTACTTGAACATTGAGCATCAAGATCTATAAGGATAGATCAAAATGCTTAATAATACTTTCAAATGAGCACATACCTTGACATGATCTTGAAGGTGTTCAAGATGGACCAGTCAAAGAAGGAGTTCTTGCCTGAGTTGTAAGGTACGAAGTTAAGACTTAAAGCTCGAGCACGGCAGAATAGAGAGAAAGGACGAAGGTCGTCCCCTATGCTTAAGACGTAGGCTCTTCAGTATGCTATGCTGTGTACCGCACCTGAAGTGTGCCTTGCCATGAGTCAGTCAAGGGGTACAAGAATGATCCAAGAATGGCTCACAGGACAGCGGTCAAAGTTATCCTTAGTAACTAGTGGACTAAGGAATTTTCTCGATTATGGAGGTGGTAAAAGAGTTCGTCGTAAAGGTTACGACGATGCAAGCTTGACACCTATCCGGATAGCTCTGAGTAGAGAGACCGGATACATATAATGGAGCAATAATTTAGAATAGCTCCAAGTAGAACAGTTGTTTGGAATAGCTCCAAATAGAGCGTGGTAGCTGCATCTAGGAGATGACATAGAGATTTGTAAAGCACACACGGATCTGAAAGGTTCAGACCCGTTGACTAAAACCTCTCTCACAAGCAACATGATCAAACATAAAACTCATTGAGTGTTAATCACATAGTGATGTGAACTAGACTACTCACTCTAGTAAACTCTTGGGTATTAGTCACATGGCGATGTGACCTGTGAGTGTTAATCACATGGCGATGTGAACTAGATTATTGACTCTAGTGCAAGTGGGAGACTGTTGGAAATATGCCCTAGAGGCAATAATAAAAGTATTATTATTATATTTCCTTGTTCGTGATAATTGTCTTTTATTCATGCTATAACTGTATTATCCGGAAATCGTAATACACGTGTGAATACATAGACCACAATATGTCCCTAGTGAGCCTCTAGTTGACTAGCTCATTGTGATCAACAGATAGTCATGGTTTCCTGGCTATGGACATTGGATGTAGTTGATAACGGGATCACATCATTAGGAGAATGATGTGATGGACAAGACCCAATCCTAAGACTAGCACAAAAGATCGTGTAGTTCATTTGCTAGAGCTTTGCCAATGTCAAGTATCTCTTCCTTCGACCATGAGAGCGTGTAACTCCTGGATACCGTAGGAGTGCTTTGGGTGTATCAAACGTCACAATGTAACTAGGTGACTATAAAGGTGCACTACAGGTATCTCCGAAAGTATCTATTGTTTTATGCGGATCGAGACTGGGATTTGTCATTCCGTGTAAACGGAGAGGTATCTCTGGGCCCACTCGGTAGGACATCATCATATGCGCAATGTGACCAAGGAGTTGATCACGGGATGATGTGTTACGGAACGAGTAAAGTGACTTGCCGGTAACGAGATTGAACAAGGTATTGGATACCGACGATCGAATCTCGGGCAAGTAACATACCGATAGACAAAGGGAATTGAATACGGGATTGATTAAGTCCTTGACATCGTGGTTCATCCGATGAGATCATCGTGGAACATGTGGGAGCCATCATGGGTATCCAGATCCCGCTGTTGGTTATTGACCGGAGAACGTCTCGGTCATGTCTACATGTCTCCCGAACCCGTAGGATCTACACACTTAAGGTTCGATGACGCTAGGGTTATAAAGGAAGTTTGTATGTGGTTACCGAATGTTGTTCGGAGTCCCGGATGAGATCCCGGACGTCACGAGGAGTTCCGGAATGGTCCGGAGGTAAAGATTTATATATGGGAAGTCCTATTTTGGCCACCGGAAAATGTTCGGGATTTTTTGGTATTGTACCGGGAAGGTTCTAGAAGGTTCCGGAGTGGGGCCCACCTGCATGGGGGACCCACATGGACGTGGGTAGTGGGGGCAAGGCCCCACACCCCTGGTCAAGGCGCACCAAGATCCCCCGTTAGAAGGAATAAGATCATATCCCGAAGGGATAAGATCAAGATCCCTAAAAAGGGGGGATAACAATCGGTGGGGAAGGAAATAATGAGATTTCTTTCCTCCCACCTTGGCCAACGCCCCAATGGACTTAGAGGGCAAGAAACCAGCCCCTCCACCCCTATATATAGTGGGGAGGCGCATGGGAGCTATAGACGAAGTTCTGGCACAGCCCTACCTCTCTCCCTACTCCTCCTCTCCCATGGTGCTTGGCGAAGCCCTGCTGGATTGCCACGCTCCTCCACCACCACCACGCCGTTGTGCTGCTGTTGGATGGAGTCTTACTCAACCTCTCCCTCTCTCCTTGCTGGATCAAGGCGTGGGAGACATCACCGGGCTGTACATGTGTTGAACGCGGAGGTGCCGTCCGTTCGGCACTAGGATCATCGGTGATTTGAATCACGACGAGTACGACTCCATCAACCCCGTTCACTTGAACGCTTCCGCTTAGCGATATACAAGGGTATGTAGATGCACTCTCTTTCTACTCATTGCTGGTCTCTCCATAGATAGATCTTGGTGACACGTAGGAAAATTTTGAATTTCTGCTACGTTCCCCAACAAATAGTTTGTTGGATCTTGATCGTAGTGATACACATAATCATAACATTGAAACCAAAAGATGCAAAGTTAATAATGATAGTGCAACTTATTTGTGGCACTGCCGTTTAGGTCATATTGGTGTAAAGCACATGAAGAAACTCCATGTTGATGGAATTTTGGAATCACTTGATTATGAATCACTTGATGCTTGCGAACCATGTCTTATGGGCAAGATGACTAAAGACTCCGTTCTCCGGAACAATGGAGCGAGCAACTGACTTATTGGAAATAATACATACTGATGTATGAGATCCGATGAGTGTTGAGGCTCGCGGCAGGTATCGTTATTTTCTGACCTTCACAGATGATTTGAGCAGATATGGGTATATCTACTTGATGAAACATAAGTCTAAAACATTTGAACAGTTCAAATAATTTCAGAGTGAAGTGGAAAATCATCATGACAAGAAGATAAGGTTTCCATGATCTGATCGCGGAGACGAATATTTGAGTTACGAATTTGGTCTTCAATTAAAACAATGTGGAATAGTTTCACAAATTCATGCCACCTGGAACACCACAGCATAATGGTGTGTCCGAACATCATAACCGTACTTTATTGGATATAGTGCAATCTATGATGTTTCTTACCGATTTACCACTATAGTTTTGGGGTTATGCATTAGAGACAGCTGCATTCACGTTAAAAAGGGTACCATCTAAATCCGTTGAGATGGCACCGTATGAACTGTGTTTTGGCAAGAAACCAAAGTTGTACTTTCTTAAAGCTTGGGGTTGCGATGCTTATATGAAAAGGTTTCATCCTGATAAGCTCAAACCCAAATCAGAGAAGTGCGTCTTCACAGGATACCCAAAAGAAAATGTTGGGTACACCTTCTGTCATAGATCCGAAGGCAAGATATTCGTTACTGAGAATGGATCCTTTCCAGAGAAGGAGTTTCTCTCGAAAGAAGTGAGTGGGAGGAAAGTAGAAAACTTGATAAGGTAATTGTACCTTCTCCCTTATTGGGAAGTAGTTCATCACAGAAATATGTTCTTGTGACTACTACACCAATTAGTGAGGAAGCTAATGATGATGATCATGTAACTTCAGATCAAGTTACTACCGAATCTCGTAGGTAAACCAGAGTAAGATCCGCACCAGAGTGGAATGGTAATCCTGTTCTGGAAGTCATGTTACTAGACCATGACGAACTTGCGAACTATGAGGAAGCGATGATGAGCCCAGATTCCGCGAAATGGTTTGAGGCCATGAAATCTGAGATATGATCCATGTATGAGAACAAAGTATGGACTTTGATGGATTTGCCCGATGATCGGCAAGACATAGAAAATAAATGGATCTTCAAGAGGAAGACGGACGCTCATAGTAGTGTTACTATCTACAAAGCTAGAATTGTCGCAAAAAGTTTTCGACAAGTTCAAGGTGTTGACTACGATGAGAGTTTCTCACTCGTATCTATGCTTAAGTCTGTCCGAATCATGTTAGCAATTGCCGCATTTTATGAAATCTGGTAAATGGATAAACAAAACTGCATTCCTTAATGGATTTATTAAAGAAGAGTTGTATACGATGCAACCAGAAGGTTTTGTCAATCCTAAAAGTGTTAACAAAATATGCAAGCTCCAGCGATCCATCTGTGGACTGGTGCAAGCATCTCGGAGTTGGAATATGCGCTTTGATGAGATGATCAAAGTATATAGTTTTATACAGACTTGTGGTGAAGCCTGTATTTACAAGAAAGTGAGTGGGAGCACTACAGCATTTCTGACAAGTATATGTGAATGACATATTATTGATCGGAAATAATTATTCTGCAAAGCATAAAGGAGTGTTTGAAAGAAGTTTTTCAAAGAAAGACCTCGGTGAAGCTGCTTACATATTGAGCATCAAGATCTATAGAGATAGATCAAGACGCTTGATAAGTTTTTTCAATGAGTACATACCTTGACAAGATTTTGAAGTAGTTCAAAATGGAACAGTCAAAGAAAGAGTTCTTGCCTACGTTACAAGGTGTGAAATTGAGTAAGACTCAAAGCCCGACCACGGCAGAAGATAGAAAGAGAATGAAAGTCATTCACTATGCCTCAGCCATAGATTCTATAAAGTATGCCATACTGTGTACCAGATCTATTGTATACCCTACACTGTGTTAAGCGAGGGAGTACAATAGTGATCTAGGAAGTAGATCACTGGACATCGGTCAAAATTATCCTTAGTGGAATAAGGATATGTCTCTCGATTATGGAGGTGACAAAAGGTTCGTTGTAAAAGGATTACGTCGATACAAGTTTTTGGCACTGATGCGGATGACCCTAGGTCTTCATCTGGATACATATTGAAAGTGAGAGCAATTAGCTAAAGTAGCTCCGTGCAGAGCATTGTAGACATAGAAATTTGCAAAATACATACGGATCTGAATTTTGGCAGACTCGTTGACTAAGCTTCTCTCACAAGCAAAACATGATCACACCTTAGTACTCTTTGGGTGTTAATCACATATAGATGTGAACTAGATTACTGACTCTAGTAAACCCTTTGAGTGTTGTTCACATGACAATGTGAACTATGAGTGTTAATCACATGGTGATGTGAACTATTGATGTTAAATCACATGGCGATGTGATCTAGATTATTGACTCTAGTGCAAGTGGGAGACTGAAGGAAATATGCCCTAGAGCCAATAATAAAGTTATTATTTATTTCCTTATTTCATGATAAATGTTTATTATTCATGCTAGAATTGTATTAACCGGAAACATAATACATGTGTGAATACATAGAAAAACAAAGTGTCACTAGTATGCCTCTACTTGACTAGCTCGTTAATCAAAGATGGTTATGTTTCCTAACCATAGACATGTGTTGTTATTTGATTAACGGGATCACATCATTAGGATAATGTGATTGACATGACCCATTCCATTAGCTTAGCACCCGATCGTTTAGTATGTTGCTATTGCTTTCTTCATGACTTATACATGTTCCTATGACTATGAGATTATGCAACTCCCGTTTGCCGGAGGAACACTTTGTGTGCTACCAAACGTCACAACGTAACTGGGTGATTATAAAGGAGCTCTAAAGGTGTCTCCAAAGGTACATGTTGGGTTGGCGTATTTCGAGATTAGGATTTGTCACTCCGATTGTCGGAGAGGTATCTCTGGGCCCTCTCGGTAATGCACATCACTTAAGCCTTGCAAGCATTGCAACTAATGAGTTAGTTGTGAGATGATGTATTACGGAACGAGTAAAGAGACTTTCCGGTAACGAGATTGAACTAGGTATTGAGATACCGACGATCGAATCTCGGGCAAGTAACATACCGATGACAAAGGGAACAACGTATGTTGTTATGTGGTCTGACCGATAAAGATCTTCGTAGAATATGTAGGAGCCAATATGAGCATCTAGGTTCCGCTATTGGTTATTGACCGGAGACGTGTCTCGGTCATGTCTACGTTGTTCTCGAACCCGTAGGGCCCGCACGCTTAAGGTTTCGATGACAATTATATTATGAGTTTATGAGTTTTGATGTATCGAAGGAGTTCGGAGTCCCGAATGAGATCGGGGACATGATGAGGAGTCTCGAAATGGTCGAGACGTAAAGATCGGTATATTGGACAACTATATTTGGACATCGGAAAGGTTCCGAGTGGTTCGGGTATTTTTTGGAGTACCGGGGAGTTACGGGAATACGGGAGAAGAAGTATATGGGTCTTATTGGGCTTTAAGGGAGAGGGAGAGGCAGGCCGCGCCCCCCCATTGACTAGTCCGAATTGGACTAGGGGGAGGGGCGGCGCCCCCTCCTTCCTTCTCTTCCCTCTTCCCCTTCCTTGTCTCCTACTCCTACTACATGGAAGGACTCCTAGTTGGACTAGGAAAGGGGGAATCCTACTCCCGGTGGAAGTAGGACTCCCCTAGGGCGCGCCATAGAGAGGGCCGGCCCTCCCCTCCTCCACTCCTTTATATACGGGGGCAGGAGGCACCCCTAGACACACAAGTTGATCTTCGTGATCGTTCTCTTAGCCGTGTGCGGTGCCCCCCTCCACCATACTCCTCGATAATATTGTAGCGGTGCTTAGGCGAAGCCCTGCGACGGTAGAACATCAACATCGTCACCACGCCGTTGTGCTGACGGAACTCTTCCCCGACACTTTGCTAGATCGGAGTCCGGGGATCGTCATCGAGCTGAACGTGTGCTAGAACTCGGAGGTGCCGTAGTTTCGGTGCTTGATCGGTCGGGCCGTGAAGACGTACGACTACATCAATCGCGTTGTCATAACGCTTCCGCTTTCGGTCTACGAGGGTACGTGGACAATACTCTCCCCTCTCGTTGCTATGCATCACCATGATCTTGCGTGTGCGTAGGAATTGTTTTTGAAATTACTACGTTCCCCAACACTCACCTCGTATTATCGTAAGAACCGCCTCCGTTACCTCGGCACCACAAAGATCCCAGTGATGTTGATAGAAATGAGCTGGAAAACCGTCGGGTCCCGGAGCCTTGGTGGGGAACATCTGAAAAAGGGCTTTCTTTACTTCTTCTCCCTTGTAAGGTGCGACAAGTAATTCGTTCATCTCTGCTATAACTTTGGTTGGTATACAATTTTGAACTGCTTCCATATTGTTTACACCCTCCGATGTGTACAACGTTTTATAGAAATCATGCACCATAGCTTTGAGTTCATCTGGATCATCTGTCTAGACTCCAAGCGAGTTTTGGAGGGCCTTTATCATATTCTTTTTTTCTTCGAATGCTCGCTCTCAAATGAAAAAACTTCATGTTTTTGTCACCCGACGTTAACCACTCAATCCTGGATCGCTGCCTCTTGGTAAAGTTCAACTAAATTTTCGTTGATCTTCAGCTCAAGGTGGGACGGAGACGTACGGTTTGGGTCGGACCGAAGCTTCTCCAGCTCCGTTTTCAGCCTTTTGATCTCCTTCCGCACGTTCCCAAATGTCTCATTGTTCCACCGTCCCAAGTCAAGGGATATAGCCTGCAATTTAGCCCGAAGATCCTCCACTCTGTTGATGATTCCTCCGCCCGTCCATGCTGCGCTGATAGTGTCACTCCACGATTCATGGCCCTCCCACATTACCTCATACCGAAAAGGTTTCGGCTGTCTGCTGCGTGGCTGCTCTCTGTTCAACCGCAACAGGATGGGGCAGTGGTCCGAAGACGCTGCCATTAGGTGAGTCAGATCCGCAAGAGGGAACCTTGCACGCCAATCAGCATTGGCTAGGGCACGATCCAGTCGGACCCTAGTGTAGGATCCTCCCCGCACTTTCTTTTCAAATGTCTAGAAACGACCATTATAACCAACATCTAGCAACATGCAAACGTCCACCGCATCACGAAAATTCTGTATTTGCGCATTGCTCCTTTGTCCAACTCCCTGATGCTCATCAGGACGTAGAACTTCGTTAAAATCACCAAGGCAGAGCCAAGGCAGATTGCTAGAAGTGTTGATGTTTTTCAAAGTAACCCATGTTTTATATCGAAGGTGTGTTTGCGCTTCGCCATAAACAACAGTAGCTCTCCAAGGGTCAAAACCTACCTCCTCAACAGAACAATCAACATGGTAGTCCGAGTAACCAAGAATTTCCAATTTTATTTCATTGTTCCAGAAAATGCCAATACCTCCACTTCTACCACGACTATCAATCACAAAACTATTATCATAACCAAAAGTGCCTGCTAGAGCTTCTACCCTCGAGCCTTCTAACCGAGTTTCCACAATACATAAGAGGGTAGGGGCAAATTTGTTCGCAAACTCGCGAACCTCTCGAACTGTCGCGGCTTTGCCCGCACCCCGACAGTTCCAACATAGCGCACTCATTGGGCCCGGCGGTGCTCCTCGAAGGAGCCCACCAAATTCTTCACTTTTGAGTTTGCACCTTCGGAGTCCTCCTCCGTCTTCCTGGTTCTCTTCAGATCTCTATGCGGTGTGGACTCACAGCCGTCAAAGTTGTCGGCACAATTGCTAGTGGTTTCACTTCTTCCCCTGCATTCTTAGAGATTTTTTGGGTTGTAGTTCCTCTAGCCCCTAGCTCTGATCCCGCGTTCCTCTTCCTGCTCCACTCCTCCATATCCGCATCACTGGCCACCCCTCTAAGATCCCCAACATGATCTGCACTATGAGCATATTCTTCTGTCATGTCGCCTCAGCTTCCCTCTGAGCGGCCGCTTGAACGCCCCCTGACCGGCCTCCTCTACGTCCACCCCTCTGGCTGCGGCCTTTGCCCGGGCCACGACCCGAACGCATAGCCAGCTGGCTCGGAGATCTTTGAACACAAGTGATGATGGAGGATGGATAGCATTTCCGTGTTCCTTATATAGGTGACCTAGCATGCCACAAACCGCGCACCAGTCCGGGAGCTTTTCATACTTAACTCTGTATATCTGTCTCTTCCCATCTCTAATCATAGATATCGCATTCTTTAGAGGTTTATGGACATTGATGCTGACCCAAACTCGATGAAAATTGCCAACAAAGTCATGTGAGTTCGGTTCTGAGAATACAACTTCTCCCACTTTTGCTGCCAGCGGAGCCACCAGATGAGCATACAGGTCTGGTACATCATGGATTTGAATCCATTTCTTGATTGTCTCAAGCTTGACAGTGGAAGGCTTTGAGATTCCATCATACGGCAGAAGAATCACCGCGTCCCCTCTAAAGTTCCATGGGCCATCGTTCATAACTCTCTCCCAATCACCAAGGCAAGTGAATTGGATAGTATACAGGTTTTCCTCCAGAGGTTTAAACTTAGCCTCCTGTGCGATATCCCATGCCGCTCTCATGTTTTTGTAAAACCAAGTCTGGCTATAGTTCTTCGTGGTGTTAACCCTAGCTAAGGCTACCCATCTCGGTCCCTCCGGCGGCGCAGCTTGCTCGTCGAAGATCACATCGTCCAAGTCCTCCTCTCTCAATCCCAACTCTTTCATCATCTTCTCAACTTCACTGATTTCCAAGGAACTCGAGTCCCCGGAAGCCGCCATTAGATCTCTCACCCGAAGAAAACAGATCAGGTTGTGTGGGGCAACCCTAAACTTCCGCCGCTTCCTCCCTCGACACAGGCGTAGGGACAGCCCCGGTGGCCACCCCCAGCGCAAGCACAGGCGAGAGAGAGGGTTGATCGGCGATAGGGGAGCAAAACCTCGATGGCGGCGAAAAGTCGCCCCGGGAGAACACAAAACCCTAACTAGAGGGAAAAGTACACGGGGCGTTTTGTATGTATAGTGTGTGGTCATGTACAAAGAAAAATATCGTTTTTTTTTTACCTCTCTGGGTAGTTGATTGTTGGGCTTTGATTGGTTGGGCTTCGATAGTAGCACTTCCTGTCTGCTGGGCGTTGGTTGATCGGGCTGAGTATTGGAATTGACTGGAAGTTACTAAATCAGAACAATTAACTTCATTGGATGTGAATCAAACGTTTCAGGGAACAATAGACTGAAACAAAGAAAATATTCAGGCACCTGAGCCATAGGTGCTCCCAAACAAGATAGCTATGAAATGAAGAAGAGGATACTGTTTTACTTCCTCCGTTTGTAAATATAAGTCTTCTTTTACAGATTTTAATATGAACTACATACGCAGCAAAATGAATGAATCTACACTCTAAACTACGTTCATGTACATCCATATGTAGTTCAATATTGAAATCTCTAAAAATACTTATATTTAAAACGGAGGGGGTTATAAAACAGGAGAAGAAGATACTTCTCTGTTAGAAAGAAACTAGCAAGTGTTTCATAACTTCGATCAGCAGCTGCACCAAAAGAGCAAGAACCATGAAGAAAAAAGTACGGATGGAAATCACAGGAAACACTACCCAAAATGCCAAACATAATCGATCGACATATATCTTTGATTCTGATAATTCAACAGTATGATCAAGTTTCACAGCATATAGCATGCAGGTTCCCTTCCCTTGCCATGTTTTCTTCTTAAGAAGAGTATAAAGAGAAAATGAGAGAGAATTCGCAAAAAGATAGGCTAAATTTGACGATAGTTCTAGCAAAACTGAAGCTCGGATCCTGTAAACAGGACGGAAATAGTCTGCCAAAATGGAAATCTGACGAAACTCCTATGGCGGTAGCTTCCATCGATCTCTTCTCTCCCTTGATGATTCAGTTCAGTGCGCTTGCGCGGGTGTTGGAGCTCCCGAGCCCGAGGGTGAGGTCCAGCTCAGGCTCATCCGAGGCGCACACCTCGTGGATGCGCTCCCCCTCCCACGCATTCACCGACACCGGCCTCCCGCCGCTCCCGAACTCGAAGTCATCCTCCGCGCGGGCCCCCATTTGGACATCGCCATGGACCGCCAGCGCCACCGGCGAGCACGTCCCGCTCTGACACGGGGTGCGCATCCTCGAAGAGCTCGCGGTGGCCGCTGCCATCTCCCCGGAGACTCGGAAGGGGTTCGAAGGAGCCATGAGGCTGTAGGTCGGAGACGACGGGCCGGCCGACGATATCTGGAAGCCGGAGAGCCAGGCGGCCGGGTCTGGACCGACGCCCTGGCCTCCGCGGGGGCTCGACGGCGTGGAGTTGGGGAGAGAGGCGTAATCATCGTAGCCGCTGCCGCCGGCGCCGACCCATGGAGGCTGGACCTGGGCACTCGGATACTCGCCCCATCCCGCGTTGAGGCAGGGCATGCGCCGCGGCGAGCCCGACGGCGGGGTCACCGGCGCGCTGATGGAGCCACCGCTGAAGTAGTACGAGTGGGGCGAGTATCGCGGGAACTTGGAAGAGGACGCGAACCCGGAGCCGGAGGAGAGGTTCTTGAGCCAAGGGATGAGGGAACCGCCCTCGTAGCAGCTGCCGCGGCCGCCGCCGAGCGTGGTATGCGAGGACGTGCCGGAGGTCGGGAAGGAGGCCCGCGGGCTCACCTGGTGCGACGAGCACGGGCTTGGGGAGCCCGACCGGACCATCGGGTTGGTACCTTCTGCTGTTACAGGCTTGGAACCCTGAAAAATGAATAAGTCAGTATGACAATTGTGTGTGTATTTTTTTTTACATCTCATTTGTGTGGGATTACAATTGTGTTACCGAAAGACAAATGCATATTTACCGCGACAAGATAATTGACTCTGAAAGTCGGGATTAGATGTAGATACAAGCCTAGTCTATGTTACTACATGCATAGTGTGTACTCCTTTCATACCAGCTGATTTCTGATGACGGAAGGAGAACAATATTGGCACGTGCCAAGGAAGATTCATTTATCTTCATTGAACACCTTTATAGTACAGCCGTCACAATGCCAAATGCTGGCGGTGACACACTTCCATAAAGGCTGATTGCACGAGAAAAGGAAAAAAAAGAAAGAGCATGCTCATCTCTAGAATGTCATTTTTGTATTGCAAAGCGGTCTTCTGAAATCAAAGCCCTGCCTTCTTTGACAGTCTTAGCTCCTTTGATGAAAATATTCGATCATGCACTGCACCTGCATATATATGACCGTCTTTTCTCTCGCATGAACTCTTCCATCCAAGCACGGCTACTTAAATTTTCAACTACTTCCTCTATAAAAAATATAAGAGTCTAGGGGGAGTACTTGCTAAAGCATGGCTTTGCAAGATTGTGGCAAATGTTTGGACGGCGAACAGATTCGATGCATAGCATAGATGCTAACTGAAAAAGGGAAAGGAGCTAGGAGCTTTCGTACATTACAGCCTTACTTGCCTAAAAAGACAAGAGAAAGAAAAGAAACAGAGACCAAGAAGAAAAGCAAAATCCCGCCGCTTCCTCACATTTTTTGGAGAAAAAAAGCTACAAATCACGGGAAATATGATTTAGCGGTGGGTTCTCTCCGCAGCTATAGCAGTCATATAGCGGGCAATCGCGGCTATAGCGGAAACTTTTCCGGTCAGGAGAGGATTTCTGTAGATTATTGCTGAACTTTAGACCATTCAGCGTGATATTCGGAGCATTTCGCGGTTGTGGTCATAGCATTGCGCGGAGGCTCCCAACAACTATAGCGGGCTATAGCGGAAACTTTTCTGGTCAGGAAAGAGGATTTCTGTACGTTATTGCTGAACTTTGGATCGTTCAGCGGGATATTCGGAGCATTTCGCGGCGGTGGCCATAGCATTGCGCAGAGGCTGCCAACAACTATAGCGAGGCTATAGCGGCAGTATCGCGGAAGATTTAACTTCATCATGAAGAGAAAGCACAAAACTTTACAGACCTCCTCACTTAATAAGGGGAAAGAACCAATACGCATTGCTGCAATCCTATAGCTTTTGCTTGGAAACAGGCACACAAACAAAAACTTACGTAATGATGTGCGTGTGGTTCCCCTTTGCCTTGTCCCACATGCACATCGGCAGCTCATTCCACGGTCATCCGCACCATGAAGGAACCATGCATTGAAGAGAGAATTTCAACAAGAAAAGGAAATCAAAGCAAACCATAGCAAAACCAGCTGAGAGGAGCAGAAATCTACGGCTCAATCCATCCATCCTAAAAAGGAAGAAATCACTCGATCCGGAAGGAATTAATCGCTGAACCGAGAAAAGAAAGAGCTCAACCAAACGAGACGGGATCAGATCGCTCCACAGCTCGGCAAGAATTAATGCACGTACGCATGCACGCGCGTGCAGCCGCGCGCACGAACGCATGCATGAAGCAAAACGGCGTCGAGACGGCAGAGGAGAGGAAGGAGAAGGTGGATGAGTTTGCACGGAGGGAGGGACAGGGACGGGACGGACCTTGCGGTAGGTGGTGCCGTCGGGCTCGACGGTCCAGCCGGCCTCGTCGCAGAGCGCCTTGAGCACCTCGTTGTTGTCGCAGTGCTTGGGGAGCGCGTAGCCGCCGCGGGCGCGCAGCCCGTGGAAGATGTTGGCGGCCACCGCGCGCCGGCGCCGCTCGCGCCGCCGGTTGTTCTCCCGCTCCCTCCACGTCGGCACCCTCGACGCCATCCCCCTCTCCTTTCTCCCTCTCTCTCTCCTCCCGTCAAGAGTCCGGAGCAGGAGCTCGCGAGGTGGTGTGGTGGACTGGAGGAGGACGCGCCCGCCGCTCTGCTTAAAAAGCGGCACTGCGAACGCCCCGGGTGGCGATTTTACCTCCCTGCCCTGGAAGGCCGTCCCGTGTCCAGTAGAGGGATGAGGGGCAGAGTTGGTATCTTGCGCGGTAGTAATTGGCCGAGTTAAAGCGATCCGCGTATGGAAGGCGGTCATGGCCGATCGCCCCGGGCACGTGCGCTGCAGCTGGGAGGAGGATGGTGGGCCCGTGGTATCAGTGGGAGTGGCCGGTGGTCAGATCGCGTAGAAGATTTATTTTGCTAATGGGCTGGCCATCTGTCTCGCTGTAATGCGCTCGGATCCTGTGCTTCCCTCCGGTTTTGTGAAGATGTTAGATTCTTCATTCACATTGGTTTGTGAAGCTTCCGGAGGATTTTCATCACTTTTTAATCTTTGAATTTTATGTTTTATCTTTTTTCTTGAAAATTTCATGAATAAATTTAAAATTTACGATTTTTATAAAATAGTAACCAACTTCTAAACCCATGATTTTTTCAATTTCGTGAAATTTTCCAAGTTCATAAACTATTTTAAATATGTGAATATGTTTAAAATTAGTGAACCTTTTCAAATTAATGTAATTTTTTGAATTTGCAATTGTTTTTAATTCACGAAAAATTTGGAATTCATGATTTTTTTAATTCGTGAATATTTCTTGAATTCATGAACTTTTTTCAATCAACGATTTGTTTTTTGAATTGATTAGCTTTTATTGAATTTGTAATTTTTTTCAAGTTCATGCTATTTTTACAAATTTCATGAACTTTTTAAAATTCCACGAATAATTTTCAAATTGATGAAATTTTTCCAAAAAAATGATCATTTTTTTTGCCATGTTTTGAAAGACAAAATAATGTCACGTTTCAATAGAAAAATGCCATGCTACCTATAATAAAAATGCACATGGCAAGTTTAGAATAAGTTCCCTCTGAAAAATAGTGATTTTGTTCTTTCAAAGATGAAAAAGATGAGGATTTTCATTTTTTTTAATAAAAACAAATTTGAAAGAACTTGTAAAGTATATATAGCAACTTTTACTACATTGTTCACATCCTCTGTGCCACTTGATGCTCCTTCTTGTGGTGGAGAATAAAAATATGACGTTCGCCAGGGAGTTGGGCACAACGAACTAATAGAAAATCCTGACGTGGCATCATCCTTGCGTGGCATCATCCTTGCGCCGCAATCCACGCTAGATGATCAAATGGCATCCAACGCGTCCGCTGGTCAAAAAACTGCGCATATAAAGCTTACCTCTAATTTAGTACTTGTTGTTCAGTTGAGGTATGATTTAATTTTACAGTGTGCATCCTCGATGTCGTGTTGTTGCAGAATTCGGATGTAGGAATAATTGATATCCTTTTAATCAATAATGCTAAACATATAAAGGGTTACACGGAATTACACGCTGACTAGGATTCTTTCTTTCTGACTAATCTCTCCCCCCTTGATTTTCACGAGGGTGGCCACTCCCCCCTGCCCCCCTTAATCTCCAATCAAAACCCACTTGCCTGTAGAACACCTGTAAACACGAAGTGTTTATTACCGGTTCCGGTATGTACATGTGGTTCTCTCACTAATAGCATGTTGCCAGCTCAAAAGGTGTACATTTGTATTCCCCTCTTTGCTATATTTACGTCACCATATTTCATCAGACCGGACCCACCATGCGCATGCAAAGGACGCATGCATGGTCCAGCTTCTCTCTTTTTACTACTTAGGGTACAAACTATGACATGCATGTCTCTGACATTATCTCCTATCTCCATCTCTAAATCCATCACTTTTAATTCCCTTTTCACTCCTGGAGCCAACACCTTTAGAACAAGATCAATCTTGAATACATTCAAACAAGTCTAAATTTCAATGTTTGAAATGCGTGAAATCAGCTTTCTGAAAATAGTGGAATATGTTCTTTGAATTGGGCGAAACCAATTTTTTAAAATGAGTGAAATATGTTTTTCATACACATGAGACATTTTTTGTGTGAAACTTGTTATTTCAGAATTTTGAAACTAGTCATGTAAAACATGTGAAACTAATTATTTAAAACCTTTTTTATAAATGAGTGAAATCTGTTTTTCATACACATGACACATGTTTTGGTGTGAAATATGTGAAAATTGTTATTTCAGATTTTTGAAACTAGTGATGTAAAACATGTGAAACAAATTATTTAAAACCTTTTTTATAAATGAGTGAAATATGTTTTACGAAACAAGTGAAATTGTTTTTTGAATTGAGTTAAATCAATTTTTTGAAATATTTGAAATCATTTTTTTTGCTTTGAGTAAACTCAATTTCTAAACAAGTGAACTCAGTATTTTGTGCTGAGTGAAATCCATTTTGAACTGAAATATGATGATGAGTGAAATCTGTTTTCTCAACTTAGTGAAATTATTTTTCTGAAATGAGTGAGATCAGTTTTTTTAGATGAGTGAAATCATTTTTTTAACACAGTGAAATGAGTCAAATCAGTTTTACGAAATTAGTGTATCCAGTTCTTTGAAACGAATGAAATATGTGTTTTCGAATATGTGAAATCGATGTTTAAATTGAGTTAAAAAATTCACACAAGCTTAATCTATTTTCTGAAATGAGTGAAATTGTTTTTGTAAATGAGTGAAATATGTGTTTCGGAATAAGTGAGATGAGTGTTTCAAAATGAGTGAATTTAGTTTTTGGAAGTGAGTGAAATCACCTTTTAGAAATGAGCACAACCAGTTATTTGAAATGACTTAAATATGTGTTTTGATACGAGTGAAATCAGTGTTTTAAAATGAATAAAATTATTTTCCAAATTGAGTTAAATCTATTTTAGAATGAGTTAAATCTGTATTTTTGAATGACTCAAATTTGTTCTCTTAATTGTGAAATCAGTTTTTTAAACAAAGTAAAACGAGTTTTTTGAAATGAGTTAAATCCATTTTTTTAAATGCCAAAGCGAATGAAACGGTAAAATTCAAACTACGCTAAAATATATTGAATATTGGTCTTGTTTTAAAGATCTTGTCTTTAGGAATTCAAATATATAAAAATATGTAAAAATAAACATTTATCTAAAATATATCAATCATTTAATAGCTAACAAGAAAGTAAAGTGTTAGTACCATAGGTTGATTGGTCTGGGAGCACACATGCATGACTAAATGAAAAGGTTGTGAGGGCATTGTTCACGTATTGGTGAGGTGGTGTCCGACTAGTATAGAGATGTATTTCAGCCCACAAAAAGATTTCTCAGTTTATTAGTCGATGTTGACATGGACGACGGATGCTTCACCAGTACATATCGGTTCTGGTAAATTTACTTATTCGCATCTGTAAACCTATGTATGTGTACCATTACTCTGCTCTGAATGCACTCTTTATCAAAGAATATGAGTATAACTAGTTGTGCAATCAGTTTAAGGACACACATGCTCCACATTTTTTTGTTGCCAAAAGACAAAATGGAGGCTTCGTGCGTTCCTACAGGGAACGAACCAACAACAATTTTGAAGGAGGTATGATCAGCACAATATCGAAAATAACAGTATCTTAAGTTTTTTTTTTGAGACAATAACAGTATCTTAAGTAACACGCGAGTCTCGCTCTCCGCTCCTGGCAATAAAATACTTCGGCGCCCACGAGCTACCTGGTGCAGAGATCAAAATCATTCATATCCCGGGAATGATTTGGATCGGCAACCACTCCCCCCGCGTGCTGCCGCGGTGGCCTACTTATTCGTGCTCCCAGTCCCTGCCACTACCACACCTCGACCCGCTCACCGCGTACACCTCTTGCAGCGACAATGGAGCTCAGTCTCAGACCCCTCGCTGCCATGTGCATCCTGCTCGCCGCCGTCGTCGCCGCCGCGCCGGCGGCGGCCACGGAGGTGGAGGTGGAGGTGGAGGTCGAGACGACGGATGCACAGTCCTCCTACATCGTGCACGTCGCGGCCGGGCACGCGCCACGGCTGCCGCGCCGCGGCCTGCTGACCACCCGTGCGTACGGCTCTTTCTTGCGCGACCACATCCCCGTCGAGCTCTCCACCCCGGCGCCGAGGGTGCTATACTCCTACTCGCACGCTGCCACGGGCTTCGCTACGCGCCTCACCGTGCGCCAGGCCGCGCGACTCGCGTCCTCAGGCTCCGTGCTCGCCGTCGTGCCCGACGTGATGCAGGAGCTGCACACCACCCTGACGCCGTCCTTCCTCGGCCTCTCGCCGACTTCTGGGCTGCTCCCGGCGTCCAACGGCGCCACGGACGTCGTCATCGCGGTCATCGACACCGGCGTGTACCCGGAAGGCCGCGCGTCCTTCGCCGCCGACCCGTCGCTCCCGCCGCCGCCCAGCAAGTTCCGTGGCGGGTGCGTCTCGGGACCGTCGTTCAACGGCTCCGCGCTCTGCAACAACAAACTCGTCGGCGCCAAGTTCTTCCATAGCGGGCTGGAGGCTGCACGCGGCCGTGCGCTCGCCGAGGACTTGGAGTCACCGCTCGACACCAACGGCCATGGCACCCACACCGCCTCCACCGCCGCCGGCTCTGCTGTTGCGGACGCCGCCTTCTTCGACTACGCCAGAGGAAATGCCGTCGGCATGGCCCCGGGCGCGCGCATTGCCGTCTACAAGGCGTGCTGGGAGGAAGGGTGCGCGAGCTCTGACATCCTCGCCGCGTTTGATGAGGCCATCGCGGACGGTGTAGACGTTATCTCTGTCTCCCTCGGCGCCGTAGGCAACGCCCCGGAATTTTATGACGACACGACCGCCGTGGGCGCGTTCCGCGCGGTCAGCAAGGGCATCGTCGTCTCCGCCTCCGCGGGAAACTCTGGTCCCGGAGATTCCACCGCATGCAACATAGCGCCATGGTTCTTGACGGTCGGCGCGTCCACACTCAACCGCCAATTCCCGGCCGACGTCATCCTCGGCAACGGCGAGACATTCACGGGAACTTCTCTCTACGCCGGGGAGCCGCTCGGTGCGAGCAAGATACCATTGGTCTACGGAGGAGACGTGGGCTCGAATGTGTGCGAAGAAGGGAAGCTCAACGCCACCATGGTAGCCGGGAAGATCGTCTTGTGCGATCCCGGCGTGAACGCCCGTTCAGCGAAACCATATGCTGTCAAGCTCGCCGGTGGCGCTGGAGCAATCCTCGCTAGCGCCGAAGTATACGGCGAGCAAGCCATCAGCAGCCCCCATATCCACCCCGCCACGGCCATCCCATTTGCCGCCGCCGAAAAGATCAGGAAGTACATAAGCGCGCAAACATCCCCTACCGCGACGATCGTGTTCCGGGGCACCGTGGTCGGCCCGACGCCTCCTTCTCCTAGAATGGCGGCCTTCTCGAGCCGCGGCCCGAACTTCCGTGCGCCGGAAATCTTCAAGCCAGACGTGACCGCACCCGGCGTGGACATCCTCGCCGCTTGGACAGGCGCCAACTCACCCACGGAGCTCGAGAGCGACACGAGGCGGGTGAAGTACAACATCATATCGGGCACGTCCATGTCATGCCCACACGTGAGCGGCATCGCAGCGCTGCTCCGGCAGGCGAGGCCAGAGTGGAGCCCGGCGGCCATCAAGTCCGCGCTGATGACCACCGCGTACAACGTGGACAGCTCCGGCGGCGTCATCGGTGACATGTCCACCGGTGAACCGTCCACACCGTTCGCGCGCGGGGCCGGACATATCGACCCCAACCGCGCCGTCGACCCGGGGCTCGTGTACGACGCCGGCGCGGAGGACTACATCACCTTCCTGTGCGCACTGGGCTACACGGCGGAGCAGGTCGCCGTGTTCGGCTCGTCCACCAACTGCTCGACGCACGCGGGATCCTCGGTGGGCGACCACAACTATCCGGCCTTCTCGGTGGTGTTCACCACGAACAAACTGGCGGTCGTCAGGCGGCGATGCCAGGGCCACGTACAGGGCCAAGGTGACTGCCCCGGACGGCGTGCGCGTCACGGTGATCCCCCGGACGCTGCGGTTCACCGCGACACAGAAGACGCGGGAGTACGTGGTCACCTTTGCACAGCGAATCTTCGGGAGCGTCACGAAGAATCACACGTTTGGGTCGATCGAGTGGAGCGACCGCAAGCACACGGTGACGAGCCCCATCGCCATTACCTGGCCAGCGAGCCAGGTTGCGGAGATGTGAATGTGATTGGCGTCGGGCAGGTACTACAGTGCATTATGCATCGATGTTTATCATGTATGTATCTATGGAAAATAACTTTTGCTTCAACCATTACTCGCTTGCGCTTTTTTTATGGTAATACGCATCTCATTCTATTATAAAGATCGAAGTATAAATCACATAAAGACCGACATGACAAAAATAAAAAGACAGCAAAACATCTCTGAGCTTAAGACCAAACCCCGTCACCTGTCTTCGGCACCACCACAGCAGCCATCAAAGAAAAAAAATGATGGATCATCTCCTCACCTGAACTCAACGTGGCTCCATCGCTGATATGCAGCTTTGCAGACCTCCAAAGTGACGCACCAAAAGTGAAGCCATTGCCATTGAACGAAGAAAAAAAAGAACGAATAACACCGGGGCAACACCCCCCGACACGCCTGTTAAGGCATATCTCTCTCGATATAGTGGTGATTGATGACAACATGTTTGTGGACTAACCGTGTGCTTTGAGCCTTTCAGAGATTCATCCTTTGGCACGAGACGATTTCTTTCCCCTCGGAGTGTTTTTCAAGACGGTGTAGCTCTTTCGTTTCTTGTTTGGTGGACTAGTTTCGTAGGAGTCACCGTTCTATCAAGAGGGGGTCCGCTTTGGTAATGCTTGGGTGGAATCAACACGTACACATCCTTCTCTCACCCTCTGAGCCTTTCCGCTTCAACTAGAGAGCTCGTTCCCCTTGCAGTTGTGCTGATTTGTGTCCGAGCGGTAGTACCGCGGTACCCAGCGGTAGTACCGCTTGTGGTTCTCAGCCGCAATACCACTGCGGTACCGGGCTACTACCGCGTCGACTCGAGGGGGTCGCCTCTCGTGTCGGGTTGAGCGGCACTTTGCAGCGGTAGTAGAAGCGGCAGTACCGCTCGAGGGCGGTAGTACCGCCCTACCACCGCGGTACCGCGCTGGGCACGTTTCCTGCTCTCTCTTCGAGCCCTCCCAGGCTGGGCGGTAGTACCGCAAGGGGGAGGGGTAGTACCGTTGGGTCCAGCGGTAGTACCGCCCTGTGCGGGGCTGTTTTGGGGGTTAACGGTTGGATGGGATCCCCTTCTATAAAAGGGGGTCCTCTTCTTCTTCGTTGACTTACCTCTTCCCCCAAAAGTCCATTAATGCTCTAAGCTCCATTTTCGCCTGATCTCTCTCCCTAGCCAATCAAACTTGTTGATTTGCTCGGGATTGGTTGAGAAGGCCCCGATCTACACTTCCACCAAGAGAAATTTGATTCCCCCACCAATTCCTAGCGGATCTTGTTACTCTTGAGTGTTTGAGTACCCTGGACGGTTGAGGTCACCACGGAGCCATAGTCCATTGTGGTGGAGCTTCGTGGTGTTGTTGGGAACCTCCGATTAAGTTGTGGAGATTGCCCCAACCTTGTTTGTAAAGGTCCGATCGCCGCCTCCAAGGGCACCAATAGTGGAATCACGGCATCTCGCATTGTGTGAGGGCGTGAGGAGAATACGGTGTCCCTAGTGGCTTCTTGGGGAGCATTGTGCCTCCACACCGCTCCAACGGAGACGTACTTTCCTTCAAAAGGAAGGAACTTCGGCAACACATCCTCGTCTTCACCGGCTCCATTCTTGGTTATCTCGTACCTTTACTTGTGCAAGCTTATTAGTGTTACTTCTCTTGCTTGCTTGTGTGCTTGTTGTTGTTGCATCATATAGGTTGCTCACCTAGTTGCACATCTACACAACCTACTTTGATGCAAAGTTTAATTTGGTAAAGAAAGGCTAAAAAATGTTAGTTGCCTATTCACCCCCCTCTAGTCAACCATATCGATCCTTTCAATTGGTATCAGAGCCTCGTCTCTTTACTAAGGACTTTGTCATCCGAAGAGTATGGTTGACACCGTAGATGGTGTGGAGGAGCACTCCGGTGTGAACCGATCTCGTCTACGGGTGATCGGGGAACCTCGGTCTCCCGTGAGGAATTCAATGTAGCCTTGGAGACAATGAAAACCTCAATGACGACTGAGCTTGAAAGCATGTTTACTAAATTCATTGAAGGGCTTAAACTATCCACCGCACCGTTGAAAGTGGGTGATCCCACTAACAAGGTGACGTATGCTAACTCCGATAAGGGGGAAGCTAGTAGTGAAAAGGCTCCTTCTTCCAGTGGTAAAAATGGCACCGGCATCTTTGCCCATGTGGAACCACCACTTGTTTTTGGTTGACCGATTCATTCCACTCATTTGAATCATGCCGGTCCTCCCCCTAAGATTGTGAAAAATGAGGATTTTGATTCTTGGGTTTATCGCTTTAAGCGTCATTTAAATCATGTGAATACTAATTTTTGGAGAATCATTGAAGAAGGTTTCTATCCGCATGACCCAAGCAACTTCACTGCTCGAGAAGCCGCGGATAATCAATTCAATGAGAATGCTCTCTTCATCATGCAAGATGCAATTCCACCCGAAGTTCTACCTCATCTTCGGCCCTTCGCCTTGGCCAAAGATGCATGGCTTTGTGTTGTCTCTCTCTACCAGGGAAGCGCAAGCATTCAACGCTCCAACTATGAAGTAATGTAAGATGAAGGCGATGAGTTTGCTATGAAAGAAGATGAAGAACCTCGTGAGCTTTATCAGAGAGTAACCAAACTCACGGTCTCACTCCGAGATCATGGGAGCAAGGACACGGATGACAATTGGATCAAGCGCAAATTCCTCAAGGCAATGATGCCTTACCACAAGGCCATGTCCTCCGTCATTCGTCAAAGGCCGGACTTCCACACCTTGACCTCAAGTGAAGTGTTGGATGAGTTTGTGGCTATGAACATCTTGGACAAGACCGCCGACAATGTGGTGCTTCGCTCTCAAAGGGCAAAGAAGCCCAACCTTGCATTGAAGGCCAAGGTTTGTGTTGAAGAAGAAGAAGAAGAGGAAAAAGAGGAAAGCAACCCCGAAGATACAAAGTATGCCTATCATGAACACATGGCACTTGCTTCAAGGCAATTTTGGAGCAAGAAGAACTCAAGGCCAAACTTCAACAAGAACAACTCAAGTGGCACGAAGATCAAGCAATGTGTGAGGACTTGGTACAATTGTGGCAATGTGAGCCATTTTGTTGCGGAGTGTCCGTATGAGAAGAGGGAAGATAATGGTGGAAAGCTCATCCAAAAGGACAAAGCCAAGTCTTTCCCCAACAAGAGCAACTTCACCAAGAATACCCCTCACAAGGCGTTGGTGGTTCAAGAAGAGTACCATGAGGATGATGATGATGATGAAGATGGTGAGTCGGTTTCCATGGCCTCTGTTGCCATTGCAAAAACTCCACGAGTGTCTCTCTTCGACTCACCCAATGATAACATCACCGCCAAGTGCCTCATGGCTAAAGCCACCAACAAGGTAACCCCCAACATCAAAACTACCATCATTAATAATCCTTCCTTGATGGATTGCATTGATGAATATGAGGGATCCAATGTGGAGGAAAAATGAGTTTGAGTCCTTTATGGGTAAACTCAAGGGTAAATCCAAGAAGCATTTTGTTGCTCTCTTGGAACAACTTGGTGAAGCCAATGACATGATCGAGGCTCACGAAGATACTATCTCCAAGATGGAGGGGCATAATCGTGACTATGCCGATGAGATTTTGGATCTTTCCAATGCTCTTGAGGAAGAGCGTGGTCTTCGTTTGGCTCTTGAGGAGTCACACACCGTTGATCACGCTAAGTTAAAGAAAGATTTTGATCATGCTCTTGTTGTCTCTCATGTGCTAAACTCCGAGAAGGCCAAGCTTGGGGTTGATCTTGCTAGACTCAAAGAGGAGTTTGATCTACTTGACAAGGCTCACAAGGTCTTGAAGGGTGCTCATGCTAGCCTCAAAGAGTCTCATGATCAACTTCAAGTAAAGCTAACCAAGGAGAAAACCACTTTTCCTCGTATGATGTTAATTGATAATGCAAATGCTACTAACCCATGTTGTGAGCATGTGCATCTTGTTGAGGAGAACACTAAGCTAAAGGTGCAACTTGAGAAAGGTCTTGTGTCTTTCATACAAGGCGAGAAGAACCTCAACGACCTTTTGACCAACCAAAAGGGAGTTGTGGCCAAGGAAGGGATTGGGTACGTGCCCAAGTCCAAGAACAAGAAGAAGAATGACAAGGCCAAACGACCTCCTCCTCTCAAGCAAACTTTTGTGAAGGAGGGAGAGGGTGCTACTAAGGAGAAGGAGAAGAACTCCGTGAGGGGTAGTGATGCCAAGAAGGGCAATGCTTCCATTCCCAACAAAGCTGGCGATTTTAACCCTTCTTATGTGTTGTGCCATGCTAGAGATGGGCATGTTTATGCCAAATTTGTTGGTTCTCCTTATGAGTACATTGAATGGTCTATTTGGGTTCCTAAGACCCTTGTTACTAACATCAAAGGACCCATTACAAAATGGGTACCTAAAACCAAGCATTGATCTCTTGTAGGTGTTTGCTTCCGGTAGGGGATCATGGTTGCTCGATAGTGGAGCTACTAATCATATGACCGTAAACAAGGACTTGGTGGTGGATGTGCAAAAGATTCCATCCATGCCCACCAACGTCGAGTGGGGTGACGCCTCGTCCTCTAAGGTATTGGGACTCGGCAAAGTTGTCATTTATCATGATCTTATGACCGAGAAGGTCATGCTTGTTGAGTCCCTTGCATACAATTTACTTTCCGTTCGTCAACTAGAACTTATGGGCTTTGCCACTTTCTTTGATATTGATACCGTGGCCCTCTTGTGGAGCAAGACTCTTAAAGTAGCATTTGTTGGGCATGTCGAGAATGGTCTCTATGTGATTAACTTTTCAGAGCGACCCACTAAGACCGCGACATGCCTAATGACTAAGGTTGATGTGGGATGGCTTTGGCATCACCGTTTAGCCCACGTCAATATGAGATCTTTGCAAAGTCTTCTCAAGGGGGACCATGTCCATGGACTAACAAATGTTAGTTTTGCCAAAGATCATGCTTGCAGTGCTTGTATCGAAGGAAAGCTACATGAGAAGGCTCACCCTCACATGATTATCATCTACTCGAAGAGGCCATTGGAGCTCCTTCATTTGGATCTCTTTGGGCCTCCATCCTTTGATAGTCTTGGCGGTAGAAAGTATTGCTTGGTGATTGTGGATGAATATTCAAGATATACTTGGGTATATTCCTTCAAGAGGAAGAGAGAGACCCAACAAACCGTCATTGACTTTGCAAATGAAGCTCAACGACAACACAATAAAAAGATCTTGACTATAAGAAGTGACAACGGCTCTGAGTTCAAGAACTACACCTTGGATGAGTTTTTGAGTGATGAGGGAATCAAGCATCAATATTCCGCACCTTATACCCCTCAACAAAATGGTGTAGCAGAGAGGAAGAACCAGACGTTGATGGATGCGGCAAGGACCATGATGGCGGAGTTCAAGTCTCCCTACAACTTTTGGGCCGAAGCCATCAACACCGCGTGTCATGCATCTAATCGGCTCTACCTCTGCAAAGGCTTGAACAAGACTCCATATGAGATACTCACCGGTAACAAGCCCAACCTCAAGTACTTACTGGTGTTCGGGTGTAAGTGTTTCATTCTCAAGAAAGGTGTCCGTTTGTCTAACTTTGAGGCTAGAGCTTATGAGGGCATATTTGTTGGTTATGCTATAAACTCTCATGCTTACCGTGTTCTCAATAAGTCCACGGGACTTATTGAGGAAACATGTAACGTGGAGTGTGATGAGAATAACGGCTCCCAAGTGGAGCAAAGTGGTACTTGTGATGTAGGTGATGAAATTCCTCCCCAAGCCATAAGAAGAATGGGTGTTGGTCATATCCTACCCATTGAGGAACCCCTTGTGGCCGAAGGAGAAGGACAATGTTCCACTTAAGTGGAACCTTCACCAACCCAAGACCAACACACTTCCTAAGAACAAAGTGAAGGCCCTTGTCGGTGTCAAAACCGGCGGATCTCAGGTAGGGGGTCCCGAACTGTGCGTCTAGGCTGGATGGTAAGAGGAGGCAGGGGACATGATGTTTTACCCAGGTTCGGGCCCTCTTGATGGAGGTAAAACCCTACGTCCTGCTTGATTAATATTGATGATATGGGTAGTACAAGAGTAGATCTACCACGAGATCAGAGAGGCTAAACCCTAGAAGCTAGCCTATGGTATGATTGTATGTTGTGATTGTTGTCCTACGGACTAAAACCCTTCGGTTTATATAGACATCGGAGAGTGTTAGGGTTACACAAGGTCGGTTACAAAGGAGGAGATATCCATATCCGTATTACCTAGCTTGCCTTCCACGCCAAGTAGAGTCCCATCCGGACACGAGACGAAGTCTTCAATCTTGTATCTTCATAGTCTAACAGTCCGGCCAATGGAGATAGTCCAGCTGCCCGGAGACCCCCTAATACAGGACTCCCTCAGTAGCCCCTGAACCAGGCTTCAATGACGATGAGTCCGGCGCGCAGTATTGTCTTCGGCATTGCAAGGCGGGTTCCTTCTCCGAATACATCACAGAAGAATTTGAATACGAGGATAGTGTCCGACCCTGCAAAATAAGTTCCACATTCCATCGTAGAGAGAATAATATTTTCGCAGATCTAATTTGCTGGCTTGTTTTCGCAGCATGACGTTACGTCATGGCCCGGTGATTATTCGAACCGTTTCTTTTAACCAGCCCCGCACATAACGCGAGGCAGTTTTTCGACACGTCTTGTCAAAGCAGAGATCGTGTCCCCTTATTACGGGATTCTCATCAATACGGGCGTGGGTAACCCAACCGCGCCATCAATTGCAGCGCTTGGGAGATAAGCGAGTTTTACCAGGCAAGTGGGGACGCTTAGTTTCGTTCGCCCATATAAAGGGATAAGGATTCACCTTTCTATCCACGCCTTCTTCCTCCTTTGCTCATCCGTTTTCGCGCACTCGAGCTCTAGCGCCCAAGTCCACACTTCCCACCTCAACCTTCTCCAACCATGTCCGGAGGGGGAGGCAGGTGGATGGTCTCCTTCGTCACAGAGGGAGACATCAAAAAGCTGCGCGGAGCCGGATACTTAGCCGCGAACATCGCGCATCGGCTGCCCGCTGTGGGGCAGATCGTCCCCACCCTGGAACCTCACGAGAGGGTAGTTTTCCTTCACCACTTCCTCCATGGACTAGGGTTTCCCCTCCATCCATTCGTCCGTGGTCCCATGTTCTACTACGGGCTGGACTTTCATGACCTGGCCCCGAACTTCATCCTCAACATTTCGGCGTTCATCATCGTGTGTGAGGCTTTCCTTCGCATCCGGCCCCACTTCGGCCTGTGGTTAAAGACCTTCAATATCAAGCCGAAGGTAGTACGAGGCCAACAAGAAGAATGCGGTGGAGCCATGCTGGGCAAGATGCCCAACGTCATATGGCTCGAAGGCTCCTTCGTGGAGACAATAAAGGGATGGCAATCGGCGTGGTTCTACATCACCGAGCCGTGCGATGCCAAATGGGCGGCAGCCCCTGAGTTTTGATCCGGATTCCCAACACGGCTCGCTTCCTGGAAAGAGAAGGGCTTGTCGTGGGGTTCGTCGATGGAGCTGGACGGACTCCAGAAGTGTATCCGGAGTATGGCGAGCAAGAAGCTCAAGCTTGTCAACATAGTCCAAGTTATGCTCATCCGTCGGATCCTCCCGTGTCAACAACGGGATTTTACCTTGTGGGAGTTCGACCCGGCCCAGCATCAGACTTTGAGCGAGCTCTTCGATACAATGCACAAGGACGTCTGGAAGGTGCTATTCAAGGGCGCCGAGGTTCCCCCTTCTCTCGCCGAGGACCGCGGGCGAAGCGCAAAGTGTCTAGCGCGTTCGGTGAGTTCAATACGTCCCGTAGGACATTTATTTTCCCTAGCTTAATTATGCGCGGGGTCTAATCTCCATGCCTTTGATAGGACTGGGTTGAGATGTCGGGGCAGATTAACTGTCCGTCCCCTTTGCCCGAAGACACTGCGAGCGCTCTCCTGATGGAGATGCTGGCTCCAGCTCCTTACAAGGCGCCGGAGAAGACCAAGAAGGCCAAGGGAACTCGAAAGAGTTCCCGACGCCAGGTGTTATCGGACTCATCGTCCGATAACTCTGTGGCACACTCTTCCCCCGAAGACGAGGAGGAAGAAGAAGATGCTCCCCCTCCAGGCGGGGGAGACAAGAAAAGGAAGGCCGCCCCAACTGGGGAGGCCGAAGGGTCCAAGAAGAAGAGGACTCTCCTTCCGGACAGTTCCACCGCCGCCGACGAGGGCGAAGACGAGTGGTTGCCCCAGGCCAAGCCCCCGGGGAGATAGTAAGTATTCAGATACCAGAGTAACTCATAGCATTCCTTTGTCGCACTGCTTTCCCTAACGTCGAACATGATTATGCAGGCCGCCGCGAACCAGCATCGATGTATCATCGGACGGCTCCCTGGGCTCGTCGGACATGGATAGCGATCCAGTCCCGACCGCCACCTCCCCTCATCCCGCTGACGACGCCGAGGTGCTGTCTCAAGAGGCACTGGGTTGAGGGAGACAGTCCTGGAGGCGCCTCAAGGCGACCTTCCGGACTCCGGGAGCCGCGGGGATGGGGCCCCCAAGAGTTCCGAGTTCGACCCTCAGCCGAACACCGCGCCGGACCCTCCAGTGGTTCCGGGCTTGGGCAGGCAGCCTCCTTCTAAGAGGGGCAATACGCCTGTGCCGGTGACCTCTGTCCATCCAGAGGCACCGGACAATCTGCTGGAAGCGCTTCACAGCGCTTCTATCGACGAGGAGCACCGCACTATCATGAGTGTGGTGATCCAGAAGGTTCAGTCCGCCAAGAGCGGATTGACTGAAGCATGTGCCAACTGTGGGAGTCCTGGATTAGGGGGTCTCCAGACAGCTGGACTATCTCCATTGGACAGACTGTTAGACTATGAAGATACAAGATTGAAGACTTCGTCTCGTGTCCGGATGGAACTCTACTTGGCGTGGAAGCTAGGCAATACGTATATGGATATCTCCTCCTTTGTAACTGACCTTGTGTAACCCTAACCCTCTCCGGTGTCTATATAAACCGAAGGGTTTTAGTCCGTAGGACAACAATCACAACAGATAATCATACATAGGCTAGCTTCTAGGGTTTAGCCTCTCTGATCTCATGGTAGATCTACTCTTGTACTACCCATATCATCAATATTAATCAAGCAGGACGTAGGGTTTTACCTCCATCAAGAGGGCCCGAACCTGGGTAAAACTTCGTGTCCCCTGCCTCCTGTTACCATCCGGCCTAGACACACAGTTCGGGACCCCCTACCGGAGATCCGCCGGTTTTGACACCGACATTGGTGCTTTCATTGAGAGTTCCTTTGTGTCGTCGCCGTTAGGCTTGATGGCTCCTACTATCATCGATAGCGATACGGTCTAGGGCGAGACTTTTCTCCCCGGACAGATCTTCGTATTCGGCGGCTTTGCGCTGCGGGCTAATTCACTTGGCCATCTGGAGCAGATTGAAAGTTACGCCCCTGGCCATCAGGTCAGATTTGTAAGTTTGAATTACACGGCCGACATCTGTGGAGACTTGATCTTCGACGGATTCGAGCCACAGCCGGGCACGCTGCACTGTCTCGATGGGTATGACCTAGCTCTGCCGCTGAACAGTACCCCAGAGGCCGCGCCAGCATCAGCTCCGACCCTTAGCTCGAAGCCAACTGCGCCAATCGAGGACGGGTGGTTAGACACCGCCTCAGGGGCAGCAGTCTCAATGGTGATCGAGCCAAACACCAGCATAATCCTCTGCGCAGCCCGTGACACCAAGGTGCTGGACCCTTTTTCTGACTCTGAACCACCTGCGCCCCTGCCAATCGAATCCGATTGGGCACCGATTATGGAATTCACCACTGCAGATATCTTTCAGCACTCGCCCTTTGGCGACATTCTGAATTCACTAAGGTCTCTCTCTTTGTCAGGAGAGCCCTGGCCGGATTATGGCCAACAGGATTGGGATGCGGACGACGAAGAAATTCGACACCCACCCACCACCCACTATGTAGCCACTGTCAATGATTTAACCGACATGCTCGACTTCGACTCCGAAGACATCGACGGTATGGACGACGATGTAGGAGACGAACATGAACCAGCACCTATAGGGCACTGGAAAGCCACCTCGTCATATGACATATACATGGTGGATACATCCGATGAAGGCAATGACGACGAGATAGCGGAGGATGACCCGTCCAAGAAGCAACCCAAGCACCAACGTCAGCGGCGCCGCTCTAAGTCCCGCCAAAGAAAAAGTGGTGATACCGACACAGGAGATTATAATACTCCGGACAGTGCCGAAGACAACAACAATCCCCTCCAGCAAGACTTAGAGCAGGAGGATGAAGGAGCCAGCTCTCTTAAGAGAGCAGCAGATGGAGAGGAGGAGGATGAAAATTACATCCCCCCTCCGAAGACGAGGAAAGTCTCGGCGACGATGAATTCGCCGTCCCAGAGGATCCTGTCGAACAAGAGCGCTTCAAGTGCCGGCTTATGGCCACGGCAAATAGCCTGAAGAAAAAGCAGCAGCAGCTTCAAGCTGATCAAGATCTGCTAGCTGACAAATGGACTGAAGTCCTCGTGGCTGAGGAATATAAACTCGAGCGCCCCTCCAAGAGTTACCCAAGGCGCATGATACTACCCCGACTAGAGGAAGAAGCGTACGACATGGCTGATCGGCCACCTCGTGGCCGCGATAGAGAGGCATTCCAGCCAAAAACTCAGCCTCCACCCCAACGCCATTAAAATAAAAAGGCATGGGGAGATACGCTAGACCTGCGAGACATGCTGGAGGACAAGGAAAAACATTCAAGATAGATCTACGGATCACGAGGGCGCACCACTCTGCGAGATGACAAACGTCACGCCGGATACAGTAAAAGCAAACCCGGCCGGGCCGAACACAGCGGGCAAGACCCATTCGAGCTGCGTTGAGATATAGCCCAATACAAAGGCGCCGCACACCCCTTTTGATTCACAGACGAAGTAATGGAACATCAATTCCCAGAAGGTTTCAAACCTGTAAACATTGAATTATACGATGGCACAACAGATCCCGCAGTATGGATTGAGGACTTCCTCCTCCACATCCACATGGCCTGCGGTGATGACTTACACGCCATCAAATACCTCCCACTAAAGCTCAAAGGACCAGCGTGGCATTGGCTTAACAACTTGCCAGCAGACTCCATTAGCTGTTGGGAAGATCTGGAAGCCGCATTCCTCGACAACTTTCAGGGCACTTATGTGCAACCACCAGACGCCGATGATTTGAGCCACATAATTCAGCAGCCAGAAGAGTCGGCCAGGCAGTTCTGGACTCGGTTCCTTATAAAGAAGAAAAATCAAATCGTCAACTATCCGGATGCGGAGGCCTTAGCGGCTTTCAAGCACAACATCCGAGACGAGTGGCTAGCCCGGCACCTTGGTCAGGAAAAGTCGAAATCTATGGCAGCTCTCACGACGCTCATGACCCGCTTTTGTGCGGGAGAAGACAGCTGGCTGGCTCGCAGTAATAACATATAAAAAAACCATGGTACCTTAGATACCAAGGACGGCAACAGTAGGTCACGTCGCAACAAGCATAAGCGCCACATTAACAGCGAAAATACTAAGGATACGACAGTCAATGCCGGATTCAAAAGCTCTAAACCCAGTCATCGGAAAAAGCCATTCAAACAAAGTACGCTGGGTCCGTCCAGCTTGGACCGTATACTCGATCGCTCGTGTCAAATACACGGCACCCCAGACAAGCCAGCCAATCACACCAACAGGGATTGTTGGGTGTTCAAGCAGGCCGGCAGGTTAATTGCCGAAAACAAGGACAAGGGGCCGCATAGCGATGACGAGGAGGAACCCCGGCAGCCGCACACCGGAGGACAGAAGAGGTTTCCCCCGCAAGTGCGGACGATGAACATGATATACGCAACCCACATTCCCAAGAGGGAGTGGAAGCGCGCGCTCAGGGACGTATATGCGTTGGAGCCAGTCGCCCCAAAGTTCAACCCTTGGTCCTCCTGCCCGACCACCTTCGATCGCAGGGACCACCCCACTAGTATCCGTCATGGCGGATTTGCCGCACTAGTCCTAGACCCAATCATCGACGGATTTCACCTCACTCGAGTCCTTTTGGACGGCGGCAACAGCCTGAATCTGCTTTATCAGGACATAGTGCGCAAAATGGGTATAGACCCCTCAAGGATCAAACCCACAAAAACGACCTTTAAGGGCGTTATTCCAGGCGTAGAGGCCCATTGCACATGCTCAATTACACTGGAAGTGGTCTTCAGATCCCCAGATAACTTCCGAAGCGAAGAGTTAATCTTCGATATAGTCCCGTTCCGCAGTGGTTATCATGCGCTGCTCGGGCGAACCGCATTTGCTAGATTCAATGCGGTACCGCATTATGCATACCGCAAGCTCCAGATGCCAGGACCCCGCGGAGTTATTACAGTCAATGGAAACACATAGAGCTCCCTCCGAACAGAGGAGCACACAGCGACCCTCGTAGTAGAAGCGCAAAGCAGCCTCTCAAGGCAATCAACCAGTTCGACGTTTCAAAGCCCGGACACCTTCAAGCGCGCTCAAGGAAATCGGCAAATAGACCGCCTGGCGCGATCTGAGCTCGCGTAGCAATACGACGGCCACCCCAATCCCAGCCCAACGACGATATTCGTGCCGCGCGTACATAATTACGCATTAAAAATACCATGGGCACAGGTGGGGAGGGGGGCACAACTGCGGCACGCCCCAAAACGCGGCCTAAACCGCACTAGGGGCTTCCCGTTTGGTTATTTTTTCTTTTTTCAGGACCTTAATCTCTGGAAACACTATCCGGCAGCACTATTGCCGAACACATGATGCAGCAACCAAGAAGGCAGACAGCTACGTTATACAACGGAATTCCCAGGTTGATCTCAGATCTCATTTCATCCCTCAGCTCGCCCTTGGAAGGGACTTAGTCCTACTTTTTGCTTATCGCACTATCGGTATCACTCTGCTTTAACACAACTTTTTAATAAACAATGCATTACATTATGACCATTATTGCATATATATATATATGTGTGTGTTCATTAACGACGCCTTGCAGCCGTACACTTTGGTACGGCCAATACACCAGGGGCTCACGTACCCCACAATGCGGTGTGAAAAGTCCGAACACTTTCACAAGTGCGGCACCCGAACTTATAGCATTATATGCATCAGCTCCGAATCATGTCTTTGGTCAAATGTTGGGTTTGCCCGGCTCCTATGTTTTGGTACCTTACGTTCCGCTCTATCAGCTAAGGTAGTGCTAGGAGAACTACTGCGATTGTGCCTCGGTTCTGCCAGGCTGAGCACCTCGGTAGAGAAAGCTAAAACTGACTGTCATGATAAGGCAAGAGACTGGTCGCTGTTCGTCGAGGTTTTTCGAGTCCCTAAAGACTTATGCCGCTTAGGGCGAGGGGCCGGCCCTGTCCGGCTTAAAGGCGTGTATCGCGCCCCAAATTCGGCCTTCCGAATACCAGGGGCTTCGCCGAAATTTAAAATTATAGAATTCTATGGCTAAGTGAGAGTGATAAAGCAATATTAGTCTGGTTGCCTTGTTCGTTGTGCTGAGCACCTCCCTCGAAGGACCCAAATATGGGAACAAGAGTGCTCAGGTTTATCCCGAACACCCCAGCACTAGTGGCATGGGGGCAGAAGCCGAGGACTAGCCATCTCTCAGATTGGATAAACAGCCAAACAGAAGGTAATATTTTAAATTCAAACAAGCATTGCATGGCACATATGAAACAAGTTTTCATAAATACAGGATAAAACGAGCAAGTTTACTCAAATATTACATCTTTCGAACACACATCCACGATAAGACGGGCACCCGACAGAACACCCTCGTAATACATCTCGGGGTGGCGGTGCTCCTTGCCCTCCGGCGGCCCCTCCTTGATCAGCTTCATGGCGTCTAGCTTGACCCACTACATTTGTACACGGGCGAAAGCCTCGCGTACACCTTCAATGCAGATGGATCGCTTGACGACCTCCAGCCGTGGGCAGGCATCCACAAGCCGCCTCACCAGGCCGAAGCTGTTCGAAAGGGCGTCGCCAGGCCACAGCCGGACTATAAAGCCCTTCATGGCCTGATCGGCCGCCTTATGTAGCTCGACCATCTGCTTCAGCTAGTCACTCATCGGCACCGAATGTTCGGCCTCAGCATACTGAGACCAGAACAACTTCTCCGTCGAGCTTCCGTCCTCGGCCTGGTAAAATTGTGCGGCATCGGACACACTGTGGGGAAAATCTGCGAATGCTCCTGAAGAGCTCCGGATCTGGGTAAGTAATCGGTAATTTACTTTTACATGCTTGATTTGCATATAGAAAGCCTTTCCCGCCGCTATCTTCTTCTTCGCGTCGATCTCCTGGAGGGCCTTCTGGGCCTCGGCCTTGGCACTCTTTGCACTCTCAAGGGCCGCGGCAAGCTCAGACTCTCGCGTCTTCGAGTCAAGCTCCAACGCCTCGTGCTTTGTCACGAGAGCCTGGAGCTCTTGCTGCACCTCGCCCACCCAAGCCTCGTGCTTCTCTCGCTCGGTGTGCTCCTTGGCCGCTGTATCTTCAGCCTTGGTTAGCGCTTGCTTCAGGGTCGCCACCTCGGTCGTGGCCCCTAGCAAACATACAGCGATCCTGTCATTTTGCAATCGCGTCCTTTTTATATATACATATCTATAAACGGGGTATTACTTACCCTTGTTCTCCTCGAGTTGCCTCTTGGCAAGGCCGAGCTCTTTCTTGGACCCCTCGAGGTCCTACTTCAGTACGGCGACCTCCGTAGTTAGTGCGGCGGACGCCAGCAGCGAAGCCTGCATATGCATATTGACATACTTATATTAGACTCATGCGATATTATTTGATCCTCTGTCCGGCTTTTCTTTGTGAACACCGAACAAAGCATCAGGGGCTACTGTCTATGCGGTAATATTTCTACTACATTTTAAACACACTTACCTCAAAGCCTGTTAGAAGGCTGGCGCAGGCTTCAGTCAATCCGCTCTTGGTGGACTGAACCTTCTGGATCACCGCACTCATGATAGTGCGGTGCTCCTCGTCGATGGAAGCGCTGCGAAGCGCTTCCAGCAGATGGTCCAGTACCTCTGGATAGACAGAGGTCACTAGCATAGGCGTTTTGTCCCCCTTAGAAGGAGGCCGCCTGCCCAAGTCCGGAACCGCTGGAGGGTCCGGCACAGTGTTTAGCTGAGGGCCGAACTCGGAGCTCTCGGGGGCCCCATCCCCGCGGCTCCCGAAGTCCGGAAGGTCGCCTTGAGGCGCCTCCGGGACTGTCTCCCCTCGATTTGTTGCCTCTTGAGACAACACCTCGGCGTCATCGGCAGGATGAGGGGAGGTGGCGGTCGGGACTAGATCGCTATCCATGTCCGACGAGCCCAGGGAGCCGCCCGATGATACCTCGATATTGGCTTGGGGCGGCCTGCGCAATTGAGTTCGGCGTTAGGAAAAGTAGTGCGACAAAGGAATCCTATGGGTAACTTTGGGATCCGAATACTTACGACCCCCCCGGGGGCTTGTCCCTGGGCAACCACTCGTCTTTGCTTTCGTCGGCGGCGGTGGAGTTGTCCGGAAGGAGAGTCCTTCCCTTCTTGGACCCTTCGGCCTCCCCAGTTGGGGCAGCCTTCCTTTTCTTGTCTCCCCCAGTCGGTGGGGGAGCATCTTCTTCCTCCTCCTCGTCTTCAGGGGAAGAGTGCGCCGCAGAGTCATCGGACGGTGAGTCCGACGACGCCTGGCGTCGAGAACTCTTTCGAGTCCCTTGGCCTTCTTGGTCTTCTCCGGCACCTTATAAGGGGCCGGAGTCAGCATATTTACCAGAAGAGCATCTGCGGGGCCTTCGGGCAAAGGAGCCGGACAGTCGATCTGTCCGGCCATCTTCTGCCAGTCCTGTCAAAGGTCCAGGAGTTTAGATCCCGCATAGAGTCAATCTATATAAAAAATAAGTATCCCGTGAAAGGTAAAGCAGCTTACCGCACTAGCTTGGCGCTTCGCGCTGAATCCGCGATCCTCAGTGATAGGGGGATGGACCTCGGCACTTTTGAACAGCACCCTCCAAGCGTCTTCATGAGTCGTGTCGAAGAGCCTGTTTAGAGTCCGGTGCTGCGCCGGATTGAACTCCCACAAGGTGAACTCCCGTTGTTGGCACGGGAGTATCCGGCGGATGAGCATAACCTGGACTATGTTGACAAGCTTGAGCTTCTTGTCCACCATGTTTTGAATACATGTTTGGAGTCCGGTCAGCTCTTTCGAACTACCCCAGGACAGGCCCTTCTCTTTCCGGGAGGTGAGTCGCATGGGAATGCCAGATCGGAACTCAGGGGCCGCTACCCATGCGGGGTCGCGCGGCTCGGTGATATAGAACCATCCCGACTGCCACCCCTTTATGGTTTCCACAAAGGAGCCCTCGAGCCATGTTATGTTGGGCATCTTGCCCACCATGGCACCTCCGCACTTCGCCTGGCGGCCGCTCACCACCTTCGGCTTGACGTTGAAGGTCTTAAGCCATAAGCCGAAGTGGGGCTTGATGCGGAGGAAGGCCTCGCACACGACGCTAAACGCTGAGATGTTGAGGATGAAGTTCGGGGCCAGATCGTGGAAATCCAGGCCGTAATAAAACATGAGCCCCCGGACGAAGGGATGGAGAGGGAATCCCAGTCCGCGGAGGAAATGGGTGAGGAATACCACCCTCTCATGGGGCCTAGGGGTGGGGATGAGCTGCCCCTCATCTGGGAGCCGGTGCCCGATGTCGTCGGGCAGGTATCCGGCTCTCCTCAGTTTCTTGATGTCTCCCTCCGTGACAGAGGAGACCATCCACTTGCCTCCCGCTCCGGACATGGTTGGAGAAGGTTGAGATGGAAGTGAGGACTTGGGCGCTATAGCTCGAGTGTGCGGGAGCGGATGAGAAAAGGAGGAAGAAGGCGTGGATAGAAAGGTGAATCCTTATCCCTTTATATGGGCGGAAAAAACTAAGCATCCCCACTTGCCTGGTAAAACTTGCTTATCCCCCAAGCGCCGCAATTGATGGCGCGGTTGGATTACCCACGCCCGTATTGATGAGAATCCCGTAATAAGGGGACACGATCTCTGCTTTGACAAGACGTGTCGAAAAACTGCCTCGCGTTATGTGCGGGGCTGGTTAAAAGAAATGGTTCGAATAATCACCGGGCCATGACGTAACGTCATTAGATCTGCGAAAATATTATTCTCTCTATGGTGGAATGTGGAACTTATTTTGCAGGGTCGGACACTATCCTCGTATTCAAATTCTTCTGTGATGTATTCGGAGAAGGAACCCGCCTTGCAATGCCGAAGACAATACTGCGCGCCGGACTCATCGTCATTGAAGCCTGGTTCAGGGGCTACTGTGGGAGTCCTGGATTAGGGGGTCTTCGGACAGCTGGACTATCTCCATTGGTCGGACTGTTAGACTATGAAGATACAAGATTGACGACTTCGTCTCGTGTCCGGATGGGACTCTACTTGGAGTGGAAGGCAAGCTAGGCGATACGTATATGGATATCTCCTCCTTTGTAACCGACCTTGTGTAACCCTAACCCTCTCCGGTGTCTATATAAACCGAAAGGTTTTAGTACGTAGGACAACAATCACAACAGACAATCATACCATAGGCTAGCTTCTAGGGTTTAGCCTCTCTGATCTCGTGGTAGATCTACTCTCTTACTACCCATATCATCAATATTAATCAAGCAGGACATAGGGTTTTACGTCCATGAAGAGGTCCCGAACCTGGGTAAAACTTCGTGTCCCCTACCTCCTGTTACCATCCGGCCTAGACGCACAGTTCGGGACCCCCTACCCGAGATCCACCGGTTTTGACACCGACACCAGCCTTCTAACAGGCTTCGAGGTAAGTGTTTTAAAATGTAGTAGAAATATTACCGCATAGACAGTAGCCCCTGATGCTCTGTTCGGTGTTCACAAAGAAAAGCCGAACAGAGGATCAAATAATATCGCAGGAGTCTAATATAAGTGTGTCAATATGCGTATGCAGGCTTCACTGCTGGCGTCCACCGCACTGACTGCGGAGGTCGCCGTACTGAAGCAGGACCTCGAGGGGTCCAGGAAATAGCTCGGCCTTGCCAAGAGGCAGCTCGAGGAGAACAGGGGTAAGTAATGCCCCGTCTATAGATATGTATATATAAAAAAGGACGCGATTGCAAAATGACAGGACCATTGTATGTTTGCCAGGGGTCACGACCGAGGTGGCGACCCTGAAGCAAGCGCTAACCAAGGCCGAAGATAAAGCGGCCAAGGAGCACACCGAGCGAGAGAAGCACGAGGCTCGGGTGGGCGAGGTGCAGCAAGAGCTCCAGGCTCTCGTGACAAAGCACGAGGCGTTGGAGCTTGACTCGAAGACGCGAGAGTCTGAGCTTGCCGCAGCCCTTGAGAGCGCAAAGAGTGCCAAGGCCGAGGCCCAGAAGGCCCTCCAAGAGATCGACGCGAAGAAGAAGATAGCGGCGGGTAAGGCTTTCTATATGCAAATCAAGCATGTAAAAGTAAATTACCTATTACTTACCCAGATCCGGAGCTCTTTAGGAGCATTCGCAGTTTTGCCCCGCAGTGTGTCCGATGCCGCACAATTTTACCAGGCCGAGGACGGAAGCTCGATAGAGAAGCTGTTCTGGTCTCAGTATGCTGAGGCCGAACATCCGGTGCCGATGAGCGACCAGTTGAAGCAGATGGTCGAGCTACATAAGGCGGCCGATCAGGCCATGAAGAGCTTTATAGTCCGGCTGTGGCCTGGCGACGCCCTTCCGAACAGCTTGTTCGGCCTGGTGAGACAGCTTGTGGATGCCTGTCCGCGGCTGGAGGTCGTCAAGCGATCTGTCTGCATTGAAGGTGCACGCCGGGCTTTCGCCCGTGTGAAATTGCAGTGGGTCAAGCTAGACGCCGTGAAGCTGATCAAGGAGGGGCCGCCAGAGGGCAAGGAGCACCGCCACCCCGAGATGTACTACGAGGGTGTTTTGCCGGGTGCCCGTCTCATCGCGGACGAGTGTTCAAAAGATGTAATATTTTAGTAAACTTGCTTGTTTTATCCTGTATTTATGAAAACTTGTTTCATATGCGCTATGCAACGCTTGTTTGAATTTAAAATATTACCTTCTGTTTGGCTGTTTATCCAATCTGAGAGATGGCTAGTCCTCGGCTTCTGCCCCCATGCCATGAGTGCTGGGGTGTTCGGGATAAACCTGAGCACTCTTGTTCCCATATTTGGGTCCTTCGAGGGAGGTGCTCAGCACAACGAACAAGGCAACCGGACTAATAATGCTTTATCACTCTCAGTTAGCCATAGAATTCTATAATTTTAAATTTTGGCGAAGCCCCTGGTATTTAGAAGGCCGAATGCGGGGCGCGATACACGCCTATAAGCCGTACAGGGCCGGCCCCTCGCCCTAAGCGGCATAAGTCTTTAGGGACTCGAAAAACCTCGCCGAACAGCGACCAGTCTCTCGCCTTATCATGACAGTCAGTTTTAGCTTTCTCTACTGAGGTGCTAAGCCCGGCAGAACCGGGGCACAATCGCAGTAGTTCTCCGAGCGCTACCTTAGCCGATAGAGCAGAACGTAAGGTACCAAAACATAGGAGCCGGGCAAACCCAACATTTGACCAAAGACATGATTCGGAGCTGATGCATATAATGCTATAAGTTCGGGGTGCCGCACTTGTGAAAGTGTTCGGAGTTTTCACACCGTATTGTGGGGTACGTAAGCCCCTGGTGTATTGGTCATACCATAGTGTACGGTTGCAAGGTGTCATTAATGAACACATAGATATATATATATATAACAAGAATGCAATAATAGTCATAATGTCATGCATTATTTATTAAAAAATTGCGTTAAAGCAGAGTGATACAGATAGTGCGATAAGCAAAGAGTAGGACTATGTCCCTTCCAAGGGCAAGCTGAGCAATGATATTAAATTGAATGTTTCACTCGTTACTGTAATCAACCTGGGAATTCCATGATATAACGTAGCTGTCTGCCTCCTTGGTTGCTGCATCATGTGTTCGGCAATAGTGCTGCCGGACAGTGTTTCCAGAGATTAAGGTCCTGAAAGAAAAAGAAAAATAACCAAACGGGAAGCCCCTAGTGCGGTTTAGGCCGCGTCTTGGGGCGTGCCGTAGTTGTGCCCCCCTCCCCACCTGTGCCCATGGTATTTTTTAATGCGTAATTATGTACGCGCAACACGAGTTTCGCCGCTAGGCTAGGATTGGGGTGGCCGCTGTATTGCTACGCGAGCTCAGATCGCGCCAGGCGGTCTATTTGCCGATTGCCCCGAGCGTGCTTGAAGGTGTCCGGGCTGTGAAGCGCCGAACTGGTTGATTGCCTTGAGAGGCTACTTTGTGTTTCTGCTGCGAGGGCTGCGGTGTGCTCCTCTGTTCTGAGAGAGCGCTCTCTGTTTCCATTGACTGTGATAACTCCGCGAGGTCCTGGCATCTTAAGCTTGAGGTATGCATAATGCGGTACCGCATTGAATCTAGCAAATGCGGTTCGCCCAAGCAGCGCGTGATAACCACTGCGGAACGGGACTATATCGAAGATTAACTCTTCGCTTCGGAAGTTATCCGTGGATCCGAAGACCACTTCCAGTGTAATTGAGCCTGTGCAATGGGCCTCTACACCTGGAATGACGCCCTTAAAGGTCGTCTTTGTGGGTTTGATCCTTGAGGGGTCTATACCCATTTTGCGCACTGTGTCCTGATAAAGCAGGTTCAGGCTGCTGTCGCCGTCCATAAGGACTCGAGTGAGGTGAAATCCGTCGATGATTGGGTCTAGGACCAGTGCGGCGAGTCTGCCATGACGGATACTAGTGGGGTGGTCCCTGCGATCGAAGGTGATCGAACAGGAGGACCAAGGGTTGAACTTTGGGGTGACTGGCTCCAACGCATATACGTCCCTGAGCGCACGCTTCTGCTCCCTCTTGGGGATGTGGGTTGCGTATATCATGTTCACCGTCCGCACTTGCGGGGGAAACCTCTTCTGTCCTCCAGTGTGCGGCTGTCGGGGCTCCTCCTCATCATCGCTATGCGGCCCCTTGTCCTTGTTTTCGGCAATTAACTTGCCGGCCTGCTTGAACACCCAACAATCCCTGTTGGTGTGATTGGCTGGCTTGTCTGGGTTGCCGTGTATTTGACACGAGCGATCGAGTATACGGTCCAAGGTAGACGGACCTGACGTACTTTGTTTGAATGGCTTTTTCCGCCGACCGGGTTTAGAGTCTTTGAATCCGGCATTGACTGCCGTATCCTCAGTATTTTCGCTGTTAATGTGGCGCTTATGCTTGTTGCGACGTGACCTGCTATTGCCGTCCTTGGTATCTGAGGTACCATGGTTCTTTGATATGTTATTACTACGAGCTAGCCAGCTGTCTTCTCCCGCACAAAAGCGGGTCATGAGCGTCGTGAGAGCTGCCATAGATTTCAGCTTTTCCTGACCAAGGTGCCGGGCTAGCCACTCGTCTCGGATGTTGTGCTTGAAAGCCGCTAAGGCCTCCGCATCCGGACAGTCGACGATTTGATTTTTCTTTGTAAGGAACTGAGTCCAGAATTGCCTGGCCGACTCTTCTGGCTGCTGAATTATGTGGCTCAAATCATCGGAATCTGGTGGTCGCACATAAGTGCCCTGAAAGTTGTCGAGGAATGCGGCTTCCAGATCTTCCCAACAGCTAATGGAGTCCGCTAGCAAGCTATTAAGCCAATGCCGCGCTGGTCCTTTGAGCTTTAGTGGGAGGTATTTGATGGCGTGTAAGTCATCGCCGCGGGCCATGTGGATGTGGAGGAGGAAGTCCTCAATCCATACTGTGGGATCTGTTGTGCCATCGTATGATTCAATATTTACAGGTTTGAAACCTTCTGGGAATTGATGTTCCATTACTTCGTCTATGAAGCATAAGGGGTGTGCGGCGCCTCTGTATTGGGCTATACCTCGACGTAGCTCGAATGGGTCTTGCCCGCTGTGTTCGGCCCGGCCGGATTTGCTTTTACTGTATCCGGCGTGACGTTTGTCGTCTCGCAGAGTGGTGCACCCTCGTGATCCGTAGATCGATCTTGAATGCTTTGCCTTGTCCTCCAATATGTCTCGCAGGTCTGGCGTACCTCCCCATGCCTTTTTATTTGAATGGCGTTGGGGCGGAGGCTGAGCTTTTGGCTGGAATGCCTCTCTATCGCGGCTACGAGGTGGCCGATCAGCCGTCTCATACGCTTCTTCCTCCAGTCGGGGTAGTAACCTGTGCGCTTGGTAACTCTTGGAGGGGCGATCGAGTTTATATTCCTTGGCCGCGAGGACTTCAGTCCATTTGTCAGCTAGCAGATCTTTATCAGCTAGAAGCTGCTGCTGCTTTTTCTTCAGGCTATTTGCCGTGGCCATAAGCCGGCGCTTGAAGCGCTCTTGTTCGACGGGATCCTCTGGTACGGCGAATTCATCGTCGCCGAGGCTTGCCTCGTCTTTGGAGGGGGGCATGTGATTGTCATCCTCCTCCTCTCCGTCTGCCGCTCTCTCGGGAGAGCAGGCTCCTCCATCCTCCTGCTCTAAGTCTTGCTGGAGGGGTTTGTTGTTTTCTTCGGCACTATCTGGAGTGTTATTATCTCCGGTGCCGGTATCACCACTTTTGCTTTGGCGGGACTTAGAGCGGCGCCGCTGACGTCGGCGTTTGGGTTGCTTCTTGGAGGGATCATCCTCCGATATCCCGTCGCCATTGCCATTCTTTGGGTGTATCCACCATGTATATGTCATACGACGAGGTGGCTTTCCAGTGCCCTATAGGTGCTGGTTCATGTTCGTCTTCTACATTGTCGTCCATACCGTCGATGTCTTCAGAGTCGAAGTCGAGCATGTCGGTTAAATCATCGACAGTGGCTACGAAGTGGGTGGTGGGTGGGCGTCGAATTTCTTCGTCGTCCGCATCCCAATCCTGTTGGCCATAATCCGGCCAGGGCTCTCCTGACAAAGAGAGAGACCTTAGTGAATTCAGAATGTCGCCGAAGGACGAGTGCTGAAAGATATCCACGGCAGTGAATTCCATGATCGGCGCCAATCGGATTCGATTGGCAGGGGCGTGGGCGGTTCGGAGTCAGAAAAAGAGTCCGACACCTTGGAGTCACGGGCTACGCAAAGGATTATGCTGGTGTTCGGCTCAATCGCCGTTGAGACTGCAGCCCCTGAGGCGGTGTCTAACCACCCGTCCTCGATTGGCGCAGTTGGCTCCAAACTAAGGGTCGGAGCTGATGCGGGCGCGGCCTCTGGGGTACTGTTCGGCGGCAGAGCTAGGTCATACCCATCGCGACAGTGCGGCGCACCCGACTATGGCTCGAATCCGTCGAAGATCAAGTCTCCGCGGATGTCGGCCGTGTAGTTCAAACTTCCAAATCTGACCTAATGGCCAGGGGCGTAGCTTTCAATCTGCTCCAGATGGCCAAGCGAATTAGCCCGTAGTGCAAAGCCGCCGAATACAAAGATCTGTCCGGGGAGAAAAGTCTCACCCTGGACTGCATCGCTATCGATGATAGTAGGAGCCATCAAGCCTAACGGCGACGACATAGAGGAACTCTCAACGAAAGCACCAATGTCGGTGTCAAAACTGGCGGATCTCGGGTAGGGGGTCCCGAACTGTGCGTCTAGGCCGGATGGTAACAGGAGGCAGGGGACACGATGTTTTACCTAGGTTCGGGCCCTCTTGATGGAGGTAAAACCCTACGTCCTGCTTGATTAATATTGATGATATGGGTAGTACAAGAGTAGATCTACCACGAGATCAGAGAGGCTAAACCCTAGAAGCTAGCCTATGGTATGATTGTATGTTGTGATTGTCGTCCTACGGGCTAAAACCCTTCAGTTTATATAAACACCGGAGAGGGTTAGGGTTACACAAGGTCGGTTACAAAGGAGGAGATATCCATATCCGTATTGCCTAGCTTGCCTTCCACGCCAAGTAGAGTCCCGTCCGGACACGAGACGAAGTCTTCAATCTTGTATCTTCATTGTCTAACAGTCCGGCCAATGGAGATAGTCCGGCTGCCCGGAGACCCCCTAATCCAGGACTCCCTCAGCCCTCAACATCAAGAACAAGACCAAGGGCAAGGTCAATCTCAAGATGGTGTTGTAACATCAAGTGATGCCAAGGCCAAGTTCTCTCCTCCGAGCAAGTTCAAAATCAAGAGCTTCCTTGAGATCAAGAACAAGCTCAAGACGGCGCTCAAGATGATCAAGTGACCACTCCTCGTCTCACCCCCGAGGAAGAATTGGAGCGTCGCGCTGCCAAGATTGCTTCCAAGCTCTCCACCAAGGATAATCTCATGACAAATGTGCTTGGAAGCTTAAGAAAGGGGGTAAGCACTCGTAGAAAATTAGTAAACTATTGTGAACATCACGCGTTTGTCTCGTGTGTTGAACCCCAAAAGGTCTATGAGGCGCTCGAAGATCCGGATTGGCTCAATGCCATGCATGAAGAACTCAACAACTTCGATCGCAACAAAGTGTGGAGATTGGTGCCAAGGCCAATGGAGAACCACAATGTCATTGGAACTAAGTGGATATTCAAGAACAAGCAAGATGCTCATGGGATTATCATTTGCAACAAGGCTCGTTTGGTAGCACAAGGCTACTCCCAAGTCGAGGGTATCGACTACGGTGGAACCTTTGCCCCCGTTGCTCATCTTGAATCCATTCGCATGTTGATTGGATATGCTTCTCATCATAACTTTAAGTTACAACAAATGGATGTGAAGAGTGATTTACTTAATGGTCCGGTTAATGAATTGGTATATGTCAAGCAACCCCCCAGGTTCGAGGATCCCTACTTTCCTGATTATGTGTATCAACTCGATAAGGCACTCTATGGCCTTAAACAATCCCCACGTGCATGGTATGACCACCTTACCAAGTTGTTACAAGACCGTGTGAGGGAGTCCTGGATTAGGGGGTGTCCGGATGGCCGGACTATACCTTCAGCCGGACTCCTGGACTATGAAGATACAAGATTAAAGACTTCGTCCCGTGTCTGGAAGGGACTTTCCTTGGCGTGGAAGGCAAGCTTGGCGATACGGATATGTAGATCTCCTACCATTGTAACCGACTTTGTGTAACCCTAACCCTCTCCGGTGTCTATATAAACTGGAGGGTTTTAGTCCGTAGGACAACATACACAACAACAATCATACCATAGGTTAGCTTTTAGGGTTTAGCCTCTCCGATCTCGTGGTAGATCTACTCTTGTACTACCCATATCATCAATATTAGTCAAGCAGGACGTAGGGTTTTACCTCCATCGAGAGGGCCCGAACCTGGGTAAAACTTCGTGTCCCCTGCCTCCTATTACCATCCGGCCTAGACGCACAGTTCGGGACCCCCTACCCGAGATCCGCCGGTTTTGACACCGACATTGGTGCTTTCATTGAGAGTTCCTCTGTGTCGTCGCCGTTAGGCTTGATGGCTCCTACGATCATCAATAGCGATGCAGTCCAGGGTGAGACCTTCCCCCCTGGACAGATCTTCGTCCTCGGTGGCTTCGCACTGCGGGCCAATTCACTTGGCCATCTGGAGCAGATCGAAAGCTATGCCCCTGGCCGTCAGGTCAGATTTGGAAGTTTAAACTACACGGCTGACATCCGCGGGGACTTGATCTTCGACGGATTCGAGCCACTGCCAAGCGCGCTGCACTGTCACGACGAGCATGATCTAGCTCTGCCGCCGAACAGTGCCCTGGAGGCCGCACCCGCATCGGCTTCGACCCTTAATTCGGAGCCAACTGCGCCAATCGAGGATGGGCGGTTGGACGCTGCCTCGGGGGCTGCGATCCCAACGGCGATCGAGCTAAACACCAGCCCCACACTCCGCGAGACTCGTGACTCCAAGGAGCCGGACTCCTCTCCGGACTCCGAACCCTCCGCGCCCCCGCCGATCGAATCCGATTGGGCACCGATCATGGAGTTTACTACCGTGGACATCTTTTAGCACTCGCCTTTCGGCGATATTCTGAAGACGCTGAAGTCTCTCTCTTTATCAGGAGAGCCCTGGCCGGACTACGGTCAGCAAGGTTGGGGTACGGACGATGAAGAAATTCAAAGCCCACCCACCACCCACTTTGTAGCCACTATCGACGATTTAACCGACATGCTCAACTTCGACTCTGAAGACATCGACGGTATGGACGCCGATGAAGGAGATGATGAAGAACCAGCGCCTACTGGGCCCTGGAAAGCCACCTCGTCATATGACGTATACATGGTGGACGCACCAAAAGATGACAACGAGGAGCGGGAGGACGCACCGAAGGCTTGTTACCTCGAAAAGCAGTCAAAGCGGCAACGCAAGCGCCGCCCCAAATCCTACCTCGGAAGAAATAACAATCACACAGACCCAGTGCTGGAGCAGGGCAAACCGCTGCCGGACAACGGTAATCCGGATAATCAAACCGAAGAAACAAATTCTATCAAGGATAATGGTCCGGACGACATAATGCCGGACAGGCACCCGGAGCAGCAGAATGCCCATAAAAGGCTTGTTGCCACCGCGAGGAGTCTGAAAAAGCAGAAGCAAAGGCTCAAGGCTGCAAAAGACACACTCCACATCAGATGGAGTAAAATACTCAACACAACAGCGATGTACGACGACAATCGCCCCTCCAGGAGCTACCCAAAGCGGAAGCTGCTACCTGAATTCGATGAGGAGGCTTCAGACCCCCCACAACCAAATATCAAAGCAGCCACCTGGTCGGATAGACGACCCCTCTATCAACACAGAGCGGCATATAACGCCACTCACAATACAACACGCGACCCATGCGAGGGCTCGCACCCAAAGGACGGCGCAACAAGATCCATCTATGGACCACGCAAGTGCACCCCAGCATACAATGCAACACAACAAACATCCGAACAACGCAGTACACCCAGCTACAGGGGTGCCGCACACCCCCTATGTTTCACCGATGAGGTGCTGGACCATGAATTTCCAGAGGGATTCAAGCCCGTAAACATAGAGGCATACGACGGAACAACAGACCCTGGGGTCTGGATTGAGGACTACATCCTTCATATCCATATGGCTCGAGGAGATGATCTCCACGCCATCAAGTACCTACCCCTCAAACTCAAAGGGCCAGCTCGTCACTGGCTTAAAGGCCTCCCCGAAAGCTGCATTGGAAGTTGGGAAGAGCTCGAAGATGCCTTTCGGGCAAATTTTCAAGGGACTTATGTCCGACCTCCGGATGCGGACGATTTGAGTCATATAACTCAATAGCCCGGAGAGTCAGCCCGAAAGCTTTGGAATAGGTTTCTTACTAAAAAGAACCAGATTGTCGACTGTCCGGACGCCGAAGCCTTGGTAGCTTTTAAGCATAGCGTCCATGACGAATGGCTTGCCAGACACCTCGGCCAAAATAAGCCGAGAACGATGGCCGCATTAACAAACCTCATGACCCGCTTTTGCGCGGGTGAGGACAGCTGGCTAGACAGATGCAGCACCAGCGACCCCAGTACATCCGAAGTTAGAGATGGAAACGGGAAATCACGGCGCAACGGTAATAACAAACACCGGAATAAAGAAGACAGCACGAAGGGCACGGCAGTAAACGCCGGATTCAAAAGCTCTCGGCCAGGTCAGCAAAAGCCGCCCTCTAAAGGCACCAGGGATGAACTGTCCAGCCTCAACAAAATTCTGGACCAAATATGTCAGATCCATAGTACCCCTGGTAAACCTGCTAATCATACCCATAGAGAATGTTGGGTCTTCAAGCAGTCCGACAAGCTCAACGCCGTACACAAGGGGGAGGATACACCAAGTGAAGACGAGGACGAGCCTCCCAAGCAAGACACTGGGGAACAAAAGAAATTTCCACCAGAAGTCAAAACAGTAAACGTGTTACACGTGATCAAGGGAAAAAACAACGCGGCACTCCCAGGAAAATATACCCAAGTGCCTGTCACCGCGAAGTTCTGCCACTGGTCGTCTCAACCGATCACTCTCGACCATCGCGATTACTCAGCAAGTATCCGACACGCAGGATGGACTGCCCTGCTACTAGACCCAGTCATTGGTGGATATCACTTCACACGAGTCTTGATGGTTGGTGGCAGCAGTCTGAACCTAATATATCAGGGTACAATCCGTGGGATGGGGTTAGACCCAACAAAAATTTACTATAGCAATACTACCTTTAAAGGAGTAACGCCAGGCCTAGGGGCTCATTGTACGGGCTCCCTCCTACTACAAGTTATATTCGGCTCCCCCGATAACATCCGTCGCGAGCAATTAACCTTCCACATCGCTCCGTTCCAAAGTGGCTATCAAGCACTACTTGGACGTGAAGCTTTCGCTCGCTTTAATGCAATACCACACTACGCCTCCCTCACACTCAAGATGCCCGGTCCACGTGGCATCATTTCAGTGAAAGGAAATATCAAGAGATCTCTGTGCATCAAAGAGAGTGCGGCTGCCTTGGCAGCCGCACACTAAAGGTGCCCGGACCAGCAAAAGCATCCAATAGGTCGTAAAGACCTCAGACGCAACTAATCAAGTCCGGCGCCGCTATCTATACCGAATAAATGGTCACACCCCTATTTTTCAATACAAGGGGCTCAACACGCGCAGACAAGTGGCAATTTCTCCTCATCTTGAATTATACATGGTTTCATTAAAAAACTATCTTTTTGCACGACAACTTTTTCACCTAAATTCCTCTCTTTTACAGACGATCATCGTGCTACACCCGTCCAGGATACGGCACAATGGAGACACAGGCGCAGACGTGCAGCAGGGACCCGCTCCAAGGATTCTTTTTAGATTAAGACCCTGCGTAAACCTTTTTTTACTGTCTCTTGTTGATACATATCCACCGTTGAGAAGGATGCTGACGTCTTGTCATGTGGCCACGCTAGAACAATGCACATACCTGGACACAAGGGGCTTCTTACAAAGGCCATTATTTAGGCCCGGTTTATACCACTAAGACCGAATACCTTAGGGAGTGTTCGGCGTCGCGAGTTTGGCCTTATATGCATCAGCTCCGAATCATTGTCTTTGGTCAAATGTTGGGTTTGCCCGGCTCCTGTGTTTTGGTGCCTTACGTTCCGCTTTACCGGCTAAGGTAGCACCAGGAGAACTACTGCGATTGTGCCCTGGTTCATCCGGACGAGCACCTCAGTAGAGAAAGCCGAAAACTGACTGTCATGATATAGCGTGAGACTGGTCAACCACTCGATGACCTGTTGGAATGTTAGAATTCCTCCGCCTTAACGAAGGGCCATTTTCCGACCAGGCATGTACGCACCTCGGGATCGGGAAAGTGCGGAGCCACCAGGTGCTATTTAGTAGCCCCACTGTCAAACTCCTATGGCTAAGTGAAAGTGCTAAAGCATTATAGTCCGATTGCCTCGCTCGCTCCGCTATCACCTCCTTAATAGGACCAAGACGTTGGGTTAAGTGTGAACGCGTGTTTTTGCGAGCACCTCCGCATTATATGCGTGAGGGTTGAAGCCGACGACTGCAATCTTTCAGGTTATACACATGTATACATAAACGGCCGCCCAGGAGGCATCATATTACTTTCAGGCAAAAGTATAAAAATAGCCTTCTAAAAATTTATAAAAGCATTTCGCTTACAATGAGATTACATATCACTCAAACATAATATTTTTTGAGCATTGGGTTTCTATCAAACGAGCACCCCCAAGAACTTCTTCAAAGTAGTGCTCAGCAGGCCTTCGACCTATGGCCGAATCCCGCGCTGCAATAGTGGTAGCATCCATCTCCGCCCAGTATGCTTTAACACGGGCAAAGGCCATCCATGCGCCCTCTATGCACGTCGACCTCTTCATCGCATTAATGTGCGGCACCACGTCAAGGAACTGCTACACCAAGCTGAAATAGTTGTTCGGTTTTGACCTTTCCGACCATAGATGATCCACAACAGACCTCATGGAGAGTCCGGACAACCTATTTAGTTCGGCCCATTCGGCTAATTGGTCAGTCAATGAAAGCGGACGCTCGGGAGAATGGAATTGTCTCCAAAACAGCTGGTCTACTTCACGGTCCGTCTGACCGTGGAAATACTTGGCCGCATCGACAGCGCTCACCGCCAAATCCATATATACATCCTCCGAACTCCACAGCCGATCCAGAGGGGCATACCGTGGATCTCTGAACTTCCTCCGCAACATAAAGGATTTCCCAGCTACAATATCCCCGGCTTCCCGCAGCTCCTCCTTCTTTGCCATCATAGCAGAGCGGAGGTCCTTTTTCGTCGTAGCAGCCTTCTCAAGGTCTCACACCTTCGCTTGGTTTTCCTTTTCAAGAACCCGGCAATGGTCGGCGGCGGCTTTTAATTCTATGGCCATCTTGGCCATCTTGTCTCGGCTCTCGCCATGCGCGGCCTTCTCGGCTTGCAACTCTTCGGCCACCTTCAAAGCAGCCGCATTACCCAACCTCGCTTGTTCCTTGGCTCGGGCAAGTTCTGCCCACAAGGCTTCAACAGTGGCAGCTCCATCTGCAGTCACAACATATTAAGATACTGGCATCATGCTGCTCTTCCTACATGGCGTTTACCAGATAATGACACTCACCCTGTGCCTCGTCAAGCCTTTTGTTAACACGCTCGATGTCGTCGTCTGCCGCATCCAACTACCGTTCTAAATGGGAAAACTCGCTAGTCCGGCTAGCCACCGGAGCTTCCATCACCTGCACATAGAGGCAGTATGGTTATTACCTGGGAATATGATCCTCTGTTCGTCGTCGTTTCCGACGACAACCAGAGTCTTAGGGGCTACTATCTACACAGGGCACACCTAGCATGTGCAGGACTATCATACATTCTTTTACGTACCTCAAAGCCTGTCAGCAGATTCATAAAAGCTTCATGCAATCCGCTTTCAGCAGACGATATTCTCTCCATCACCGTATTCATCAGCACACGGTGTTCATCTGAGATGGCCGCTCGCCCCACCAACTCCCTCAAAACATCCGATCGCACACTAGACGGTGCCAGACTCTTTTGTCTGCTCTCTTCGGGAGCCGGACATTGGGAGCTTCAGGGGTCAATGGGATTATCTTCTGGCCTCACCAGACTCGGAGAGGCCCTCCACGACGACACTTCAGGGTCGCCCGCTTCCGGAGCGGAGGAGTCCAGAGGAGGCGTTTTGCTCTCCATCATCTCTGGAAGAAGATCCCCGAAGACGAGCTCATTTGAGAGGGTCTAAGGCCCGAACTGCAAAGATATATGCGGTGGTTATTTTCTCAGAAGAAAAAGATGGCATATCTGTACTATTAAAGTATTTCGGGTCACTTACGACTCGCGGGAGAATTGATCCCCCCGCGGACTTTGTGCGACAACAACGCCCCCAAGGTAGGACCCTCTGTGGGAGACTTCTTCTCCCGTTTAGAAGCTTCGGCTTCCGAATCCCCGGGCGCAGTCCTTTTCCTCTTCTAGTCGTCTTCCTTCATGGAGACGCTCGCTCCCTCGGTTAGAATGGGCAGCGTTGGGGCCCGCGTCCGCTCGTATTATCCTCCATAGTATCTTCCTCCAAGGACTCCGAGCAAGGTGCGGCCTGGAGCATCTTTTCCAATACCGGATTTTCCAAACCCTCAAGGAGGGGGGCCGAACACCGAATCAACTTCGCCTTTGTTAGCCAGTCCTAGTCAAAAAGCAAACCTTCAGAAATAACTTCGTAACAAAGAAGAGATAGTATGTTCGGCCGAAAGATGCCTTACCTGTTCGGCGGCGCGGTTACTACTCAGGTCCACATCCTCGGTGATTTCCGGACACTCCACCTGAGGTCCAAAGAATGACTTGACATCTCCTCGTGCGTCAGGCCGAGAAAATTTTGAATGACACGCGGTCCCTCGGGATTGAACTCCCACAGGCAAAGAGGCCGGTGTTTGCAAGGCTGGACTTGACGAACTAGCATAACTTGTATTACTGCAACCAAACTGAAATCTCCATTGAAGAGATCTCGAATGTAGCTTTGTAGTATAGGCACGTCCTTGGCTGGACCCTAGCTCAGACCTCTGCTGATCCATGACATCAGTTGTGGTGGAGGGCCCGAGCGGAAAACAGGGGCAGCCGCCCACTTGGCACTTCTAGGAGCCGTGATGTAGAACCACTCATGTTGCCACAATTCAGACACCTCTAGATGGAACCTTTGGGCCACGGAGCTCCCGTCATCTTGTGTATTGAGGCACCTCCACACGCTGCATGTTGCCCCTCGATCATCTTCGGCTTTACTTCAAAGGTCTTGAGCCATAGGCCAAAGTGAGGGGTAACCTGGAGGAAGGCCTCACACACGACAATAAATGTCGTGATATGAAGAAAGGAGTCCGGAGCTAGATCATGGAAGTCTAGCCCGTAATAAAACATCAAACCCATGACGAAAGGATCCAGAGCAAGGCCTAGACCTCGGAGGAAGTGGGAGACGAACACGACATTCTCGTTGGGTTCGGGGGTGGGGACGGCCTGCCCTCGGGGAGGCAGCCGATGCAAAATCTCGGCGGTCAGATATCTGGCCTCCCTCAACTTTTTGATGTCTTCTTCCATGACGGAGGAAGGCACCCATCGGCCTTGAAGGCTAGATCCGGACATGACTGAAGGTTCGGAGCACCTGACCTGAACTTTGGGCGTTTGAGCTTGAGGCGGGGGAAGGATTCGATTGAGCACGAGAGGAAAAATAAAAGCCTTGTCCCTTTATAAAGAGGGTAAATATCAAGCGTCCTCTCCATGTCCGTTTGGACTTGCCTATAATCTAGGAGTCCTAGAAGCGGTTGGGTTACCCACGCCCGTATTGATGAGAATCCCGGAATAAGGGGACACGATCTCTGCTTTAACAAGACGTGCCAAGGAAACCGACTCGCGTGACGTGCTGAGGTGGGATAATAAAACGACTCGGATAAAGGCTTGGCCGTGGTGTGTCACACTACGGAATACGTCAGCAGATTAGATTTGTGTAAATGTTATTCTCTCTATGGCAATATGTGGAAACTTATTTTGCAGAGCCGGACACTATCTTTGTGTTCAAAATCTTCTATGAAGTACTTGGAGGAGGAACCCGCCTTGCAATGCCGAAGACAATCTGCGCGCCGGACTCGTCGTCATTGAAGCCTGGTTCAGGGGCTACTGAGGGAGTCTTGGATTAGGGGGTGTCTGGATGGCCGGACTATACCTTCAGCCGGACTCCAGGACTATGAAGATACAAGATTGAAGACTTCGTCCCGTGTCCGGAAGGGACTTTCCTTGGCGTGGAAGGCAAGCTTGGCGATACGGATATGTAGATCTCCTACCATTGTAACCGACTTTGTGTAACCCTAACCCTCTCCGGTGTCTATATAAACCGGAGGGTTTTAGTCCGTAGGACAACATACAAAACAACAATCATACCATAGGCTAGCTTTTAGGGTTTAGCCTCTCCGATCTTGTGGTAGATCTACTCTTGTACTACCCATATCATCAATATTAATCAAGCAGGACGTAAGGTTTTACCTCCATCGAGAGGGCCCGAACCTGGGTAAAACTTCGTGTCCCCTGCCTCCTATTACCATCCAGCCTAGACGCACAGTTCGGGACCCCCTATCCGAGATCCGCCAGTTTTGACACCGACACCGTGGTTTTGAAGTTGGGCTAATCGACCCCACTCTTTTTACTAAGAAGGTCAAAGGGGAGTTGTTTGTGTGCCAATTATATGTTGATGATATTATCTTTGGTTCCCCTAACAGAGCTTTCAATGAGGAATTTGCCGCTCTCATGACCTCAAAGTTCGAGATGTCTTCCATGGGAGAGTTGAAGTTCTTTCTCGGGTTCTAAGTGAAGCAAAGGAGAGAAGAAACCTTCATCAACCAAGCCAAATACACTCAAGACATGCTCAAGAGATTCAAGATAAGTGATGTCAAGCCGGCTTCCACTTCCATGCCCACCAAGTGCCAACTTGACATTGATCCCAATGGTAAAGCGGTGGATCAAAAGGTATATCGCTCCATGATTGGCTCCTTGCTTTACCTTTGTGCATCTAGACCGGATATCATGTTGAGTGTGGAAATTTGTGCATGGTTTCAAGCCGCACCCGAGGAAAGTCACTTTGTGGCGGTCAAGTGAATCTTTCAATATTTGACTCTGTCGGTGTCAAAACCGGCGGATCTCGGGTAGGGGGTCCCGAACTGTGCGTCTAAGGCGGATGGTAACAGGAGGCAGGGGACACGATGTTTACCCAGGTTCGGGCCCTCTTGATGGAGGTAGTACCCTACGTCCTGCTTGATTGTTCTTGATGATATGAGTATTACAAGAGTTGATCTACCGCGAGATCATAGAGGCTAAACCCTAGAAGCTAGCCTATGGTATGATTGTATGTTGTCCTACGGACTAAACCCTCCAGTTTACATAGACACCGGAGGGGGCTAGGGTTATACAAGGTCGGTTACAAGGGAGGAGATATACATATCCGTATTGCCTAGCTTGCCTTCCACGCCAAGTGGAGTCCCATCCGGACACGGGACGAAGTCTTCAATCTTGTACTTCATAGTCCAACAGTCCGGCCAAACGATATAGTCCGGCTGTCCGGAGACCCCCTAATCCAGGACTCCCTCAGTAGCCCCTGAACCAGGCTTCAATGACGATGAGTCCGGTGCGCAGTATTGTTTTCGGCATTCCAAGGCGGGTTCTTCTACAAATACTCCCTGGAAGATTTTTGAACACAAGGATAGTGTCTGGCTCTCCAAAACAAGTCCACATACCACCATAGAGAGAATAACATTTCAACAAGTCTAATCTGCTGACACGTTTAGCAACATCACATCATGTCGTGGCTCGGTCATTATTCGAACCGTTTTCCTCAACCAGCACTGCACATATCGCGAGGCGGTTTTCTTGACACATCTAGTCGAAGCAGAGATCGTGTCCCCTTATCACGGGATTCTCATCAATACGGGTATGGGTAACCCAACCGCGCCATCAATTACGGCGCTCGGGGAGTAAGTGATTTTAACAGGTAAGTGGGGAGGCGCATCGCCTCCTCCGCCCTTATAAAGGGACAAAGATTCACCCTTTTTACCCACGCCTTCTTCCTCCTTACTTACCCATTCTCGCGCCCTTGAGCTCCAGCGCCCAAGTTCGCGTCTTTCTTCTCAAACCACTCCAAACATGTCCAGAGCGGGAGGCAAGTGGATGGTCTCCTCCTTCATAGAGGTGAACATCACAAAGTTATGGGAAGCCGGATATCTGGCCATGGATATCGCGCACCGGCTGCCAGATGCAGGGCAGATCATCCCTACGTCCAAACCCCATGAGAGGGTAGTTTTTCTTACCCACTTCGTCCGCAGACTGGGATTTCCCCTCCACCCGTTCGTCCGTGGGTTCATGTTCTACTACGGGCTGGATTTTCATGATCTGGCCCCCAATTTCATCCTCAACATCTTGGCGTTTATCATCGTGTGCGAGGCCTTCCTCTGCATCAAGCCCCATTTCGGCCTGTGGCTGAAGACCTTCAATGTCAAACCGAAGGTGGTGGTCGGCCAGCAAGCAGAGTGCGGAGGCGCCATGGTGGGCAAGATGCCTAATGTCACATGGATCGAAGGCTCCTATGTGGATACCATAAAGGGTGGCAATCAGGGTGGTTCTACATCAGCAAGCCGCGCGACACCAACTGGGCGGCGGCCCCCAAATTCCGACCCGGAATCCACGCGGCTCACTTCCTGGAAAGAGAAGGGCCTGTCCTCGGGTTCTTTGGTAGAGTTGACCGGACTCCATAATTGCATCAGGAACATGATGAGCAAGAAAATCAAGCTTGTCAACGTGGTCCAGGTCATGCTCTTCCGCCGAATTCTCCCGTGTCAACGATGGGCATTCAATTTGTGGGAGTTCGACCCGGCCAAGCACCATACGTTGTGAGAGCTCTATGACATGACACACAAGGACGTCTAGAGGGTGCTGTTCAAGGGCGCCGAGGTACCTCCTTCCCTCACCGAGGACCGCGGACTCATCGCAAAGCACCACGCCATTCCGGTAAGTTTCGATATCTCACAGGGTATTTATTTGCCCCAGTTAAATCATGTGTGGGATCTAAGCTTCCATGCCATTAACAGGACTGGATAAAGACAACGGAGGAGCTCGATTTCCCAGCCCCCTGCCTGAAGATCCTGCCGATGCTCTCCTAACAGAGATGTTGGCTCCGGCACCTTACGAGGTGCTGGCAAAGAAGGCCAAGAAGAAGGCCACGGGGACCCGAAAGGGTCTCCGGTGCAAGGTTGTATCGGACTCATCGTCCGATGACTCCGACGTGCACTCCTCCCACGAAAACGAGGGGGGGGAGGAAAGTTCTCCCCCCCAGCCGGGGGATACAAGAAAAGGAAGGCCGACCCAACCGGGGAGGCCGAAGGGTCCAAGAAGGGAAGGACCCTCCCTCCGGACTGCTCCACAACGGCCGCCTACAGCGGCGGCGAGTGGCTACCCAGGGTCAAGCCCCTGGCGAAGTCGTGAGTATCCGGACACCATAGTAATTCATGGTATGTTTTATTGCACTGCTTCTCCTCATGCCGAACATGATTATGCAGTCCGTCCCGAGCCCATCTCGACGTATCTTCGTCGAGCGGTTCATTGGACTCGTCGGATATGAACAGCGGTTCTCTTCCGACCGCCTCCACTCCTTGCCCTATGGACAACGTCGAGGTGTTGTCTCAAAAAGCACCGGGCCAAGGGGAGGCAGTCCTGGGGGCGCCTCGAGGCGACCTTCCGGATCTTGGGCGCAAAGGGAGCCGAACTCCCATGGGCTCCAGGTTCGGCCCCCAGCCGAACACTACACCGGAACCTTCAATGGTTCCGGACTCCGGCAGGCGATCCCCCGTTAAGGAGGGCCAGCCGCCCGTGCCGGTGTCTTCTGTCCATCCAGAGGCACCGGTCAACTTGCTGGAAGCGCTTCGCGGTGCTTTCATCGACGAAGAGCACCGCACTATCATGAGTGCAGTGATCGATAAAGTTCAGTCCGCCAAAAACAGACTGACCGAAGCTTGCGCCAGCCTCCTAACAGGCTTTGAGGTAAGCAATCAAAATATAAGAAAATATTACCGCATAGATAGTAGCCCCTGATGCTCTGTTCGGCGTTCAAGGAGAAAGGCCAAATAGAGGATCAAATGATGACCCAGGAGTCTAATCAGAATGTATCTATGTGTATGTGCAGGCTTCACTGCTGGCTGCTGCCGCACGTACTGCAGAGGTCTCTTCACTGAAGCAGGACCTGGAGCGGTCCAAGACCGAGGTCGGCCTTACCAAGAGGCAGCTCGAGGAGAGCAAAGGTAAGCAATACCTTTGTCTATATATTTAAAAAGAAGTTCGGGTGTAAAGTAATAGGATCATCATGGATTTGCCAGGGGCCACGACCGAAGTGGAGATCCTGAGGAAGGCATTGTCCGAGGCCGAAGACAAAGCTGCCAAGGAGCGCATTGAACGGGAGAAGCAAGAAGCCCGAGTAGGCGAGGTGCAGCAAGAGCTCGAGGCTCTCACCAAAAAGCACGAGTCCTTGGAGCTTGAATCTAAGATGCGAGAGGCCGAGCTCGCGCAGGCGCTTGAAAGCGTCCGGAGCGCCAAGGCTGAAGCCCACAAGGCCCTCCCAAAGATTGACATGGTGAAGAAGATAGCAGCGGGTAAGGCATTCATTATGCAAAGAAAGCACGTGAAGGAGACTTTCCTTTTTCTTACCCGAGTTCGGAGCTCTCCAAGAGCGTTTGTAGATCTTCCCCGCAGTGTATTGGATGCCGCAGAGTTTTACCAAGCTGAGGAGGGGAGCTCGACGGAGAAGTTGTTTTGGTCTCAGTATACTTGGACCGAACACCCGGTGCCCTTGAGTGACCAGCTGAAGCAATTGGTCGAGCTTCACAAGGCGGTCGAACAGGCCATGAAGGGCCTTATAGTCCGGATGTGGCCCGGCGAGCCCTTGCCCGGCAGCTACTTCAGACTGGTGAGGCGGCTTGTGGATGCCTGCCCATGGCTTGAAGTTATAAAGCGGTCCGTCTGCATCGAGGGCGCGCAGGGCTTTTGCCCGGGCGAAGGTGCACTAGGCGAAGCTAGACGCCGTGAAGCTTGTAAAGGAGGGGCCGCCGGAGGGCAAGGAGCATCGTTGCCCCGAAAATTATTATGAGAGTGCCCTGAAGGGTTCCCGCCTAGTGGCGGGTGAGTGTGCCAAGGATGTAATTTTTGAATGAACATGCTCGTGTGATCCTGTAATATGAAACGAGTTCATTTGCGCCATGCGACGCTTTTTTAATTTAAAATATTACCTTCTGTGCGGCCATTTATAAAATCTGAGAATTGGCCAGTCGTCGGCTTCTGCCCCCATGTAACTAGTACTGGGGTGTTCGGGATAAACCTGGGCACTCTTTACCCCAATTTTTGGTCCTTCAAGGGAGGTGTTCAGCGCAACGAACCAGGCAATCGGATTATAATGTTTTATCACTCTCACTTAGCCATAGAAGTCTATAATTTTAAATTTTGGCGAAGCCCCTGGTATTCGGGAAGCCGAATTTGGGGCGCTATACACGCCTAAGCTGGACAAGGCGGACTCCTCGCCCGAAGCGGAAAAAGTCTTTAAGGACTTGAGACCTCTCGAACAGCGACCAGTCTCTCGCCTTATCATGAGAGTTAGTTTTCGGCTTTCTCTACTGAGGTGCTTGTCCAGAAGATCCGGGACAATCGCAGTAGTTCTCCCACCGCTACCTTAGCCGATATAGCGGAACGTAAGGTACCAAAGCATGGGAGCCGGGCAAACCCAACATTTTACGAAAGACATGATTCGGAGCTGATGCATATAATGCTATAAGTTCGGGGTGCCGCACTGTCGAAAGTGTTCGGACTTCTTGCGCCGTATTATGGGGTAAACGAAAGCCCCTGGCGTACTGACCATACCCGAATTGACGTGTGCGGATCGTCGTAAATGGACATAAAGAAAAAAAAGAAGTATGAATAATGCAATAATAGACTAATGCTATGCATTGTTATTTAAATAATACGTTGAAGCGTACTGGTACAGGTAGTGCAATAAGCAGAAAGTACGACTACTCGAAATGTCCTATCCAAGGGCAAGCTGCGTATTGAAAGTGGGTATTTATTATTAGGGACCACCTAGGGGTTCCCATGTACGTCTTAGCTTCTTGCCGCTTTGGTTGTTCCTTCTCGTAATGTGTCCGGTAATCATATTGCCGGAAAAGGCTTCCAGAGAGTCAGGCCCTGAAAGAGAAAAGAATTGATAAAGATATATAGCCCCTAGGGCGGTTAAGCCACATTGCGGGACGTGCCCTGATTTTGCCCCCGCCTATGTCCATGGTATTTTCAGTGTGTAATTATGTACGCGCGACACGGATTTCGTGGCTTGACTGGGACTGGGACGGGGGCCGATTTGCTAGGCGAGCTCCGAACGTGCCAGGCGATCCTGTTGTAATTTACTCCAGACATGCTTAAAGGTGTTCGGGGGCTGTATCGCCGAATTGGTGGTTTGCCTTGAAAGGCTGCTTTGTGCTTCTGCTGCGAGGGCCGCAGTGTGCTCTTCCGTGCGGAGCAAGCGTTCTGTGTTTCCATTTACCGTTATGACGCCCCTAGGTCCTGACATCTTGAGCTTGAGGTATGCGTAATGCGGCACTGCGTTAAATTTTGCAAATGTTGTTCGTCCGAGCAATGCGTGATAGCCACTGCGAAACGGGACGATATCGAAGATTAACTCCTCGCTTCGGAAGTTGTCCAGTGATCCAAAGACCACTTCCAGTGTGATTGAGCCTGTTTAATGGGCCTCTACACCTGGGATGACGCCTTTAAAGGTGGTTTTGCTGGGTTTGATCCTCGAGGGATCGATACCCATTTTTTGCACTGTATCCTGATAGAGCAGGTTCAGGCTGCTGCCGCCGTCCATAAGGACTCGAGTGAGGTAAAATCCTTCGATGATGGGGTCTAGGACCAGTGCGGTGGATCCGCCATGACGGATGCTAGTGGGGTGGTCCCCGCGATCAAAGGTGATCGGGCAAGCAAACCATGGGTTGAACTTTGGGGCGACAGGCCCCATCACATAGACGTCCCTAGGTGCACGCTTCCGCTCCCTCTTGGGAATGTGGGTTGCATATATCATGTTCACCGTCTTCACTTGTGGGGGAACCCCTTCTGTCCTCCTGTGTTCGGCGGCCTGGGCTCCTCCTCGTCATCACTATGCAGCCCCTTGTCCTTGTTTTCGGCGTTTAACTTGCCGGCCTGCTTGAACACCCAGCATTCTCTGTTGGTGTGATTGGCTGGCTTGTCGGGGGTGCCGTGGAATTGACACGAGAGATCCAGTATGCGGTCCAAACTGGACGGAGCTGGAGTACTTCTTTTAAATGGCTTTTTCTGCTGACTGGATCTAGAGCCTCTGAATCCGGCATTGACCGTCATGTCTTCTGTGTTATCGCCGTTATTGCGGCGCTTTGGTCTGTTACGGCGTTGCCTACCGTTGGCATCTTTGGTATCCGAAGTGCCCGGATTCCTTGACGTGTTGTTGCTGCGAGCCAGCCAGCTATCCTCGCCCGCGCAAAAGCGGGTCATGAGTGTTGTGAGGGCTGCCATAGATTTTGGCCTCTCCTGGCCAAGGTGGCGAGCCAGCTATTCGTCACGGATGTTATGCTTGAATGCCGCTAGGGCCTCTGCGTTCGGACAGTCGACAATTTGGTTTTTCTTAGTCAGGAACCGTGTCCAGAATTGTCTGGCCGATTCCCCTGGCTGCTGGGTTATATGGCTCAAGTCGTCAACATCCGGTGGCCGCACATAAGTGCCCTGGAAGTTGTCCAGGAATGCGTCTTCCAGATCCTCCCAACTGCCTACGGAGTCTGCTGGCAAGCTGTTCAGCCAATGCCGAGCTGGTCCTTTGAGTTTTAGTGGGAGGTACTTGATGGCATGTAGATCGTCGCCGCGAGCCATGTGGATGTGAAGGAGGAAATCCTCAATCCATACAACGGGATCTGTTGTGCCGTCGTATGATTCGATATTTACGGGTTTGAAACCCTTCGGGAATTCATGATTCATAACTTCATCAGTGAAGCATAGGGGGTGTGCGGCGCCTCTGTGCCGGGCTATATCCCAACGCAGTTCGTATGAGTCTTGTCTGCTGTATTCGGCCCGACCGGATTTACTCTTGGTGTATTCGACGGGACGATCATCATCCCATGTTGGCACGCGTGCCCGTGACCCGTATATTGACCTTGTTATTTTTGCCTTACTGTCCAATACGTCTCGCAGGTCCCCTGTGTTGCCCCGGGCCTTAGTATTTTTGATTGAGTGGCGGCAGGGTGCAGGCTGAACTTCAGGCTGAAACGCCTCTCTGGCTCGGCCACGTAGTGGCCGGTCAGCCGCATTGTACACTGGTGAATGAGGTTTCAATGCTTCCTCCTCGAGGTGAGGTAGCAACCTGCGTTTTGGGTAACTCTTGGAGGGGCGCTCGAGTTCGTACTCCTCGGCCGCAAGGACTTCGGTCCAACTGTCTGCTAGTAAGTCTTGATCAGCTTGAAGTTGTCACTGCTTTTTCTTCAGGCTATTTGTCGTGGCCATAAGCTGGCGCTTGAAGCGCTCTTGCTCGACGGGGTCCTCAGGCACGATAAATTCTTCATCGCCGAGGCTCGCCTCGTCTTCGGAGAGAGGCATGTAATTGTCCTCCTCTGATTCTCCATCTGCTGCCCGCTCTGGAGGGCTAGCTTGTTCGTCCTCCGACTCTACGTCGTGATGGAGGGGATTGTTATTGTCTTCGGCACTATCTGAAGTGTTATTATCTCCTGTGCCGGTATCACTACTTTTGCTGTGGCGGGACTTAGAGCGGCGCCGCTGACGCCGGCGCTTGGGTTGCTTCTTGGAGGGGTCATCCTTCGCTGTCTCATCGCCATTGCCTTCTTTGGGGGTGTCCACCATGTATATATCATATGCTGAGGTGGCGGTCCAGCGCCCCGTGGGCGGTGGTTCCAGTCCGTCTCCTGCATCGTCGTCCATACCGTCGAAGTCTTCGGAGTCAAAGTCGAGCATGTCAGTTAAATCGGCGATAGTGGCTACTAAGTGGGTGGTGGGTGGGCAGCAAATTTCTTCGTCGTCCGCATCCCATTCCAGCCGGACATAGTTCGGCCAAGGTTCTCCTGACAGAGAGAAAGACCTTAATGAATTTAGCACATCGCCGAAAGGTGAGTGCTAAAAGATATCCGCGGAGGTGAACTCCATAATCGGCACCCAAGCGGATTCGATGGGTGCGGATGCAGGCGACTCGGAGTCCAAGGCCGGAGAAGAATCCGGTGGTTCGGCGACACGGCTCTCATAAGGGGTGAAGTCAGTATCCGGCTCTATCGCCACTGAGAGTGCGGCCTCCAGGGCGGGGTCTATCCCTCCGCTCTCGGATGGCGCAATTTGCTCCGGATTGATGGCCGGAGTAGTTGCAGATGCGATCTCCTGAATATTGTCCGACGGCAGAGTTACGTCATGCTCGTTGCGACTGTGTGGCACACCTGACATGGGCTCGAATCCGTCGAAGATCAAGTCTCTGCAGATGTCGGTCGGGTAGTTCATGTTTCTGAATCTAACCTGATGGCCAGGGGCGTAGCTCTCGATCTGCTCAAGATGGCCAAGCGAATTGGCCCGCAGTGCAAAGCTGCCGAATACAAAGATCTGCCCGGGGAGGAAAACCTCACCCTGGACCGCATCACTAGCGATGATCGAAGGAGCCATCAAGCCTAACGGTGATGACACAGTGGAACTCTCAATGAAAGCACTAATGTCGGTGTCAAAACCAGCGGATATCGGGTAGGGGTCCCCGAACTATGCGTCTAAGGCGGATGGTAACAGGAGGCAGGGGACACGATGTTTACCCAGGTTCGGGCCCTCTTGATGGAAGTAATACCCTACGTCCTGCTTGATTGTTCTTGATGATATGAGTATTACAAGAGTTGATCTACCACGAGATCGTAGAGGCTAAACCCTAGAAGCTAGCCTATGGTATGATTGTATGTTGTCCTACGGACTAAACCCTCCGGTTTATATAGACACCGGAGGGGGCTAGGGTTATACAAGGTCGGTTACAAGGGAGGAGATATACATATCCGTATTGCCTAGCTTGCCTTCCACGCCAAGTGGAGTCCCATCCGGACACGGGACGAAGTCTTCAATCTTGTATCTTCATAGTCCAACAGTCCGGCTGTCTGGAGGCCCCCTAATCCAGGACTCCCTCAGGCTCATACCCCAAACTTTGGCTTATGGTACCCAAGGGGAGCAAACTTTAAGCTTGTAGGTTATTCGGACTCGGATTGGGCGAGAGACAAAGTGGATAGGAAGTCCACTTCTGGAGGGTGCCAATTTCTTGGTTGCTCTTTGGTGAGTTGGTCTTCCAAGAAGCAAAGTTGCGTGTCTCTCTCGTCCATGGAAGCAGAGTATGTGGCTGCTGGTAGTTGTTGTGCACAACTTCTATGGATGAGGCAAACTTTAAAGGATTACGGTGTCATTTGTGACAAAGTGCCTTTTTGGTGTGACAATGAAAGTGCCATCAAGATCTCTCTCAACCCGGTGCAACACTTCAAGACGAAGCATATTGAGATTAGGTATCACTTCATCCGGGATCATATTAGGTGAGGAGAGATTGAGCTCAACTATGTCAACACTCTTGATAACCTTGTAGATATTTTCACGAAGCCTTTGGGTGAAGCAAGATTTCGCGAGTTAAGGCATGAGCTAAATATCATTGATTCGGGCAATGTGACTTGAACCCTTGCACACCCCACCACACTCAACTTGTTGTCTAGTTTAGGTGTAGGCATGGACATAGGGGGAGTGTTGTTCTCTCAATGAACTTTCCCTCCCCCATAATGCTTTCACATTAGCCATTTTTGATGGTACATGTGCTTCAAAGATGAGTGTTGGTCATGGGCCCAAAGTTAAAATCTTCGCGGCGCCATACCTCTGAACTCAAACATAGGTGGCCTCGGCCACCCCCTCTCTTGGAGAGGTTTGTTGTTGTCGGTTTTGTGTGTGTGTTTTGTTCTCGCTTTCGTTTCGATTTATTTTTCTTGAGCTAAGCCTGTTGGCTAGTCCTCTTTGTGGCAGAGTGGTACTACCGCGATGTGCACGGTACTACCACTGACAAGTGTCAAGCGATACTACCGCCCACTCCAGCGGTACTACCGCTACGGGGCGGGGAGTGGGGGTTATGTCGGGACAGGGGGAGTTGTTTTCTCCCCCATACCCATTTGCCCCACTTGCTCGTCTTCTTCGTCGCTCCAGCAACGCCTCGCCGCAGGAAGGCCTCAGCCGGCCGCCATTTTGTGCCGCCCCTCTCCTTTTCCTCCAGTGGAGTCGATCCCCACCATGTCCTCTAGCCATGGATGTCGGTATTGCCCCCGTTCCCGTTCTCTCTTTGCCTAGATCTTGCATCTAGTTTTCAGGGGCAATAGGCATTGTTTTACTCGTCTTTTGGCTAAGTCGAGGCTTGAGTAGGATGGAGATGGCTTCTAGGCCCTTTGGATTGAAGTTTGGTAGGCTTATTTTTGAATTTGGCATCTCCGATAGTGCCGGATCTGTCCACGGCAGTAAGGGAACCGCCATTCCCCGTCCTGAGCGGTACTACCGTGCAAGCGGTACTGCCGCGGTTGGGTCACGGTACTACCGCTACATGCCCAGTTCCATCATTTCCTACCACGTTTTGATCCTTGTTGTTTTGTTTGGTGGCTTATGCTCTTTCTTTCGTGTTGTTTCTTCTGCTCATGTGTTTGGTTCCAGGTGATGATCATCCTAAGCAGCAGGTCCGCCATGTCAACCCCGGTCATGCAACGTCAAAGTGCTACCGCACATCTGAGTCAGCAGGTGGTTCCACTAGTGCTCCACCGCCGCCGGCGGGTGCTACCTCAAGTGCTCCAGCGCCGCCTTAGCTCACGAAGAGATCGGCAAGCAAGCCAAAGGGAAAGACTGTATCTGAGATGACTGCCAAGGAATTTTGGGCAAAGTGTCGCCGCCACCCCTATGAGGAAGACCAAGATCCCACTTTGGTAAACCGCCTGTTCTGGAACCGCTTTCAGTTTGCCATCTTATTTGATGTGATCAAGGCTAAGAAGAATCACTTTGTTGATGTTCGCTCCATCGACACCGATCCTATGGAAAAGGACCCTGAGTACTTTGGCGAAGCCCTCTAGATGTGCACTTAGTTGAACATTCTCAGAATCATGCAGTTCAACAAGGACTTTGATGCCGATATGATATGCCAATTCTATGCCACTGTCCATCTTGGAACTGATGCAGAAAGGTCTCTGACTTGGATGACAACTGGCAAGTTGCTCACTGTCAAGTGGAAGGCCTTCATGGAGTTACTTGGGGTGGAAGATCATGGGCTTGAGAATCCAGTCGGTTTCCGTCCTCACCGCAATGTCACCTCCACTCACAAGCAAGCCCTCTGGCCCTACTGTTCTAAGAACGTTAACCCCAAGACAAAGAAGGTAACCTATGAGCTGTCTACCTATCTGGACATCCTTCACCCTGTCTTCCGAGAGAGTCTTTTCCCTCGCATTAGGAATCTGGATATGGTCCACTCCTATCTCGTGGACGTGCTTCTCTTCTGCCAACATGAGAAGGAAGCAAACACCAGAGAGTCCCTGGACATTTCTCATGTTATGTGGTCTGAACTTCTTTCTGCCATTTCTGAGCGCAAGTGCCCGATCTATGGTCCCTTCATCATGCTGCTCATTGAGAAGGCCTGGGCACATCACTATCCCAGGACTGCAATGGAAACTGGAGAGTTGATTTCTCATGATATCAAGCGTTTGAGGAAGAAGGACAACTGGGGCACCCAGGCCCCTCGATCTGGTGATCCACCTTCTAAGGCTGACATGGAGACCGAGGACGAAGCTGAGGCCGACAAGGATGAGGACTATGAGCCCTTCGGTGTGGAGCCCTCATGGGCTAAGAGGATTAAGCGCAAGATGAAGAAACTTCTCTGCATGAAGTCTCATGGCCAGTACATGTCTCATGTCTCTGAGAAGAAGGCTCGCAGACGTCACAAGTAGCTCATGCGCCAGTTCGGTGCCATTGTCAACAGTGGATCTAAGGAGAGGATCACTGATAAGGAGGACTGGGTTCAACAGCATTGCCAGTGGACCGATTCAGACACAGAGCAGTTTCTGACCAATGACGGCGGTGCAGACGATCCCGCTGGGATGTGATGTTCGAGATCCTCATCTTGCTATCACCTGGAGCCATAGAAACACTCTTTGCCCTTTTGGTGTCTCGATGCCAAAGGGGGAGAGTGGTTAGGGATTTGTGTTGTTGCTGTTGCCGTGTTGCGAGTGTGTCTTTGTGGTTTGTGGTGTCGGTGTGTTTTCTCGCCGTTTGCTTTGTTTGGTTTTGTGCCAGTGAGACCTAAGTTCCAGACATATGGTGTGAGACATATGCTACCTTATCTTTATCTTCATTATCTATGTCTATCTAGTACTTTGGTATCTTATGAGTTGCATGTTTCCTATGCTTAGATTGTTGGACTATAAAATATAGAGGGAGTGTTGATCCTAATGTGTGTGTCTTGCATTCCAAATGCACTACTAACTAGGTGCACACATTCAGGGGGAGCCCGTCTATATTTTGTAGTTCTAAGTATCTTTACTTTCATGCCTTATCCCTGTGCAAATCCCTGGTTGTCATCAATCCACCAAAAAGGGGGAGATTGTTAAGGCATATCTCTCTCGGTGTAGTTTTGGTGATTGATGACAACATGTTTGCGGACTAACCGTGTGCTTTGAGCCTTTCAGAGATTCATCCTTTGGCACGAGACGATTTCTTTCCCCTCTGAGTGTTTTTCAAGACGGTGTAGCTCTTTCATTTTTTGTTTGGTGGACTAGTTTCGTAGGAGTCACCGTTCTATCAAGAGGGGGTCCGCTTTGGTAAGGCTTGGGTGGAATCAACAAGTACACATCCTTCTCTCACCCTCTGAGCCTTTCCGCTTCAACTAGGGAGCTCGTTCCCCTTGCAGTTGTGCTAATTTGTGTCCGAGCGGTAGTACCACGGTACCCAGCGGTAGTACCGCTTGTGGTTCTCAGTCGCAGTACCGCTGCGGTACCGGGCTACTACCGCGTCGACTCGAGGGGGTCGCCTCTCATGTCGGGTTGAGCGGCACTTTGCGGCGGTAGTAGAAGCGGCAATACCACTCGAGGGCGGTAGTACCGCCCTACCACCGCGGCAGTACCGCGCTGGGCACGTTTCCTGCTCTCTCTTCGAGCCCTCCCAGGCTGGGCGGTAGTACCGCAAGGGGGAGCGGTAGTACCGTTGGGTCCAGTGGTAGTACCGCTGCCACCTGCGGTAGTACCGCCCTGTGCGGGGCTGTTTTGGGGGGTAACGGTTGGATGGGATCCCCTTCTATAAAAGGGGCTCCTCTTCTTCTTCGTTGACTTACCTCTTCCCCCAAAAGCTCCATTAATGCTCTAAGCTCCATTTTCTCCCGATCTCTCTTCCTAGCCAATCAAACTTGTTGATTTGCTCGGGATTGGTTGAGAAGGCCCCGATCTACACTTCCACCAAGAGAAATTTGATTCCCCCACCATCCCTAGCGGATCTTGTTACTCTTGCGTGTTTGAGCACCCTAGATGGTTGAGGTCACCACGGAGCCAGTCCATTGTGGTGAAGCTTCGTGGTGTTGTTGGGAGCCTCCGATTAAGTTGTGGAGATTGCCCCAACCTTGTTTGTAAAGGCCCGGTCGCCGTCTCCAAGGGCACCAATAGTGGAATCACGGCATCTCGCATTGTGTGAGGGCGTGAGGAGAATATGGTGGCCCTAGTGGCTTCTTGGGGAGCATTGTGCCTCCACACCGCTCCAACGGAGGCGTACTTCCCTTCAAAAGGGAGGAACTTCGGTAACACATCATCGTCTTCACCGCCTCCACTCTTGGTTATCTCATACCTTCACTTGTGCAAGCTTATTAGTGTTACTTCTCTTGCTTGCTTGTGTGCTCGTTGTTGTTGCATTATATAGGTTACTCACCTAGTTGCACATCTAGACAACCTACTTTGATGCAAAGTTTAATTTGGTAAAGAAAAGCTAAAAATTGTTGGTTGCCTATTCACCCCCCCTCTAGTCAACCATATCGATCCTTTCAACGCCATCGAACTCCAGATATGATACCGCACCATGACTAAGACGTCGAAGGAGGAAACCATACATGTCATCCGTCAAGCACGAACCTAACACACGTTCCTTCTTCTAAATGTCATCGATGCAAACCACAATCTGCATTCGCTCCTGGACTACCTCCCAAGCACTGTGCTGACGTTGCTGCAGGCATCGTAGAAATGGCGGAGCCCGAGGACATGTGTCGACCACAAGGATGCCACCGCTGCCACGACATCCCCCCTTGAGTAGACTGGTTCCCAAATCCATCCCCAACCATAGGACCGATGGCCTCATTGTGAAAGGATCCGAAGATTTTTTATTCAATGTTGCCATCGTCGCTGCCAAAGCCATAATGAAGAACGTCCCAAAATCCTAAGCTACTAGGGCCTAACATAAACCTACACGTTCCACATGCGTAAATCCGGTGACCCCCTCCCCACCGACGACCGAGGTCATCGGCGGAGTGGAGCGGCCAGAGAAAGGCGGCGAAAGGAACTCTCTTGCGGCGGCTAGGGTTTCTAGCCGCATGTGCCTGAGAAGAAATTATAAAACTTGATTTCGTTGCAAGAGTAGGAAGTAGGAAAAAATACCCTCGCGCGACCGCGGCCGCCCCCCGCGGGCAGCTGGCCGCGACCCCCATCGATCCTCCCCAGCGACCTCCCCCACCCTTCCTCTCCCCACCGTCGTCGACGTGCGTCACTGGGCTCGGCCCGGGCAGCACCGGCAGCGGCGGCCCATGGCTTTTCCCCTCTTGTGGTGGTTCCTACATGGGGCGGAGCTGCTCCAGGAGGTGCTTCCAGGCAGCGATGGTGCGGCGCGGCGACGGGGTAGCTCGGCACTGGCGTTGGTGGCTGGTGGCGTGGGGCGCGGCTGAGCTCGCTCGGCCCAGATCTGGGCCCCTTCGGGCCTCATCTGGGCCGTGGCGGGCTGGCGGCTACGATTTGCGGCGTAGCTTCTTAGAGGCAGCGATGGGGGCGTTAGGAACCTGGGTGGTGGCGGCGGCGTCAGTAGCTTGCTGCAGCAATGCGACGAAGACTTTGCGGGCTCGATCTGAGCCTGGGGGCCTGGGTGGCCTGGTTTGCCTCCTGCCGCTGCGTCTGATCGGCTATGCGATGGCGCTAGAGGAACTGGCCGCTTGTGTGACAACGGTGGAGGTTATTCCCTCCCACTCGACCACAGTGCTGCCGCCCCTAGATCCCTGTGTTTTCATTCTTCGTCGTCTAGGTCTCATGATGATGGCCTCAGTGAGACCGCGTGGATGGCTTCAAGACCATGGTGGCGCAGACAGGTGAGTGGAGTGCTGGGTGGAAGACTCCGGAGCGGTTGGGTAGTGGTGTTCTGGAGGGTGGGAGAAATCCACGTCGGGCCGTCCGACTCCGATGCGGTGACGCCAGCGGGTGCGGCCACCCCTCGTTGGAGGGCATCAGGTGACCCCTTTCACCTCCTTCCTCCGCGTGCCGGGGGAATCCCTGGAACATGTTCGGGCAACAACATTGTCATCGTCGCACTCCTTCCTGAAGGTGTTTCTTGGCACACGGAGCTCCGGAGTGATGGGTATATGGTGGGACGACTTCGGAGGGCGCAACGGCGGCGGATCATCTACTTGTTGTCGAGATGTCATTGTTGGCATTTGTTTCTCTTTTGTTCTTCTTGTTTTATCATTGGGCTTGATGTGATGTTCGCCTCAGCAATGAATCTGTGTGGTTGCTATATTAATATAGCGGGGCGCAAGCCTGTTTCTAGGATATTATAAAACTTTTGTGTGCGCTTCTTTTCTAGTACATGCATTTTGCTTCAGCCATCGCATCTATACGAGCTTCAACCATTCACAATGCTGCTTCTTTCGGCCGACTCAAGTTTCCACTAATGCCAATGTGTCCTTCATTGTTTCTGACAAATTTTTTATAGATAGTTTGCTCCATCAGATTCAGGCCATGCTTCTTTGTTTCTCGCACATACCCCCATGTCGGGGAAAATATCCTGTACTCCAAGGGATTGAGTGCTTCGGCTGCACCCTGCTCATCACAGCCGTTTGATACAGAACGTAGGCACAAGATGCAACCCGGTAGCTCCACCCTTCGACGTTTTCAAAAACCACCCCATGTAAGTACAGAATAAGTGTAACGTCCCAGTAACCTAACTCCAAGATGCGTTCCCCAATTTATAACAGAAAAGAAACGCAAATAGAGTGGGGCTTCGGTGGCGGCGGAGCTCGCCGTGTGCAACGCTGCGACGTCGGCCGACGAGATCGACACAGTGCAGACGTCGAGCGGCGAAGTCGCTCCATTTCCGCCTCGCCATCCACCTCGGCCCCCTCTCCCACTCCACCGGACCCCGACTCAACCCGGCGCCTAGCTCCGCCGATCCGCCGGTCCGTCGACGCAAGGGATTGAGTGCTCTGATCTTCAGGTATGATGTTGGATGTCACACAATATGTGTACCAGCTACCTTATTGGGCTATAAATCACATTCGAGTTGCAACTCTAGTTATGCGCTTCATAGTAGATTTCATGTGTACTGTCATGTGTACTATCATTATTCGTTCTTTTCTTCTCCGGTGGAT